>NW_010388918.1:3985-16967 GCF_000710305.1 Buceros rhinoceros silvestris | reverse complement strand
CTAACCCCTGTTGTAAACATGCTCCTACAGATGAGAAGATTGGGCAAGGGTTCCTGTGGCCATGTGCTGTCTCTGAATGTAAGAAGGTTTATCCTATCTGGGGCAAAACAACTCATGGGTTATGCTAATTTTTAGTGGCCTCTTAATTACTGCTTTTGAAAGATTGGATCATATTTTAGTGAAAATGGGTTAACAGGCAGCTCTACCTCACATTTCCGTAAATTCCTAGAAGCTTCTCGCTTCCACTTGGGCAACCATGAGACCTAGAAACATTTGCCTCTTAGTGACCAAGATAAATAAATGTCCTGACTAAAACAAATGAGATTTCAGAACATGTGATAAAATAGCTGAAAAATTAGTACATTAATTTAGTACCATCTAAGGAAGGTGAATAAATAAATAGCAGTTCAATATACTTTATTTTAATAAAATAAAACTGTCTGTGGTCTTTTTCTAAGTACCACTTAATACAACTTGGGAAATTAATAGCAGTAGTAAAAACAAACCCTGTCTCTAGGGAAGCGTCTTGAGGGTAACCTACTCAGTGTTCCTGAGACCCATCTTCCTTGCTTTTCTCACACAAGCAGTTACATCAGTCAAGAGGCTTACTTGTGTGCACCTTGGTCAGTGACAGTCACCTCCAAACCTGTGCACTCATCTCATTTTCCTCTGCTGTGCAAGTCTGAGGTTGCCTGACACCGCCATTGGATCTCTGTTCCCATTAATATAGGCAAATATTTAAATATGGGTAAGTTATCCAATTTTTCTAGAGGTTATAGAGTGACTATACGTTACTAGATGGAAGCAACCCTCCTCTGACTGTTTTCTCTTTTTCCTTGCTCCCCTCCCTTTATTTGCATCCTGTAATAGAAATCCTGTAGGAGAAAGGTAACATGCGTGAGAGTAAAGGAATTTTTATATCCAGTACCAGACCCCTGTAGGATGATCGATACGCAAAGACTGAAGCCTTCAAAGCAAAGATTAAGAAAAAGAAGATGAAAGGGTTCCAATCTCGGTGAAAACAAGTCCCCAAATAGAATCAGACTTTAGTTCACATAGTAAAGTAACATCAGTAACATAATAATAAATGGTCAGACTATACAGATGGTTACAGACGCTCAGGCCATACTAAATTCTTCTCATAGTAGCTTTCTTATGTGGGAATCATATCTGTCTAGCTGTTGCATCTCTTTTCAGAAAATTATTATATAACAGATCTAGTAGCAACAGAAGGAGACTGAGCAAAAGGTCTCAGGAGGTATTTACGTTCCTGTATTCACTTTGCTTTTTTACTCCTTCCCTCAGCATGTTTATTTATGGAACAATCAAGTGTTCCTGGCACTCAGAGTGCCATGCAAGGGGTGGAGGTACTTTAGAGTTCTGAAGGAAAATTTAATTTCTTCAGGCACAGGATTCCTCTTGAGAGGCCTGAAAGTATACTGGATGGATTTAAAGTCTTATTCTCCTTTGCTTTATGGTTGTGGAGTTTTTGTTGTTGTTGCCCGCTTTCTTCAAGTAGAATGTCATAAATAATAGTAATCCCCACTCTATTAATAGAAGGGTGATCTCTAGTCTGCAGTCTAAATGGAAATATACCTACACTTCTGCATTAATTCTTCTGCTTTCATTAACTTCAGAGTCACTCAGCTTATTTTTTCTAATTTATGGTATTTTTATTTTTAGAATCCATCTCTTCCTGTCTTTGGGGCGCAGATCAGACAGGATTCTTATTTATACATATTTTATTGTATGCTTTTTTTTCCGATAAGCCCTTCCCGTAGACCATCCAGTCTCAAGTAATTGTACCAAACAATTGAGAGAGACCAGAAAGAGAGGATGTGACAAAGCAGCATCAGGGTGTATGCAACACAGTCACCAGATGAAGGGAGCTAAGCATTCTCTTTATCCCAGCACTTGCAAAGCTGCTTCTGGAGTATTGTGTTCAGTTTTGGGCCCCAAGGTATGAGCAAGACATTGACAAACTTGGGAGAGTTCAATGAAAGGTCAGTAATTTGGTTAGGGGGCTGGAGCACGTGATGATGATAAATTCAAAAATTAAACAGGACAAGGCCCTGAACAATGAAATAGAAATAGATGATCTCTAGAGGTGACTTTGAACCTGATTTATTCTATAACTCTGTTATTTATGCAGTCCAGATCAACATCTAGCAGGCCCTGTTAGTTGTCCAAAATGTTTACAGTAAATGGTGAGCAGAAGAAATAGGTTTAAGGTTTAATGGTTTTAAGGAAACTGGGAGAGACTAGGTAAAAAGTCCTCAAAGGGCTTTGGCCTGATGCAATGTAAAAACAGAAGACAAAACCTCTTAGAGAACAGCTGCGCTGAGATCACACTTTTGAAGTGTTTCAGGGAGGTTCAATGGGTAAAGATGAGTGTCTTGGTCTGTAGAGCAGAAGCCTTTGGGAATTAGAGACAAAGTAAGTCACTGAAATCCTAGAATTTCAGGATATCATATTATTTCTTCTGATAGCCAAATATAAACATATTATCCTATCATTTGGCTAATGTCCCAGTTAACTCTTTAAAATACATGTGTACGTGTATACATCACATATACATATATCCCTGCTATTGCTTGGTCATATTGCTAATGATTTAATGTGATAGAGTTGAATGTGCCTTTCCTAGGTGTGTCTTTTACTTTGTTCCGATTTTCGGTTTGTATTTATGTACAGTAAGCCATGAGGAAATTCTTGCGATGAACTACAAACCTACACTAAATTATCAGCAGACATCTTTTAATGGCGAGGTAACCAACCAACCAAAGTAACACCTAGCCTTGGTGATAATACTGCTCATAATACTCTCACGACAAATCTGGGAATGTTAACTATCCCATTAGTCTGCTTCAACAAGTTACGGGTTGGAAACAGCCTGAGGTTCGGATTCTCCCTTCTGATTCACAGTTAACTCATGTCTGGTGAAATGAAGCAACCACTAAAGCAGTGTGTTCCCTCATGCTCTGGAAATGGTCCAGTTCGTATCTAAAGTCCAGTGCCCAGTTCTGATATAAACAGAACATTACTTTTCTTAAGTAAAGCCTGATATATGACTTGCTAATCTTGTCAGGATTTTCTTGTCAAATAATGGATCTTGGCTAAGGTAAGGCTTATCACATGTGCTAGACATTTTGTTCCGTCATTTTTTGTCCTTGTTTTGGCAAAAGAATTGTGATATTTCTAAACACTGGAAATCCCTTCATGTCTCAATTTTATTATGCAGTCTTAAAACTAGTGAGTCAGGCTGCTTTTGAGGCAGCATTTGTAAATGTTTTACCCACAAGCTATCTGCAAATTCAGAGGGCTTTTTAAAAATTTGTTTCTATTTCACCAGACCTTCTTTATTCTGAAAACCCTGTAGCTTTCTTTGCAAGGCATCAAATCCCATTACATAAGACCAAGCCAGAAAACCACAACTGGATTTCCAAAATTTCATGTCATACCCAGACAGCAGCTTAACTACAAGTTAGAAATCTGTGAAGTCATCGTGACTTGTGTCATCACTGTCTCTTGCCTCTTGTCAGTCTGGGTTCAGGCACAAGGGATGGCAGCCTGGGTGCTCTGCCTTGTAGCACGAGCGCAGCCCCCAGAAGCCTGTGCCATTCTCCAGCTCGGCAACCCCTGCCCCGTACGGGTGCACACACACACAGGGTGCCAAACCTTCAAGAGTGTGCGGACACACATACACACATACGCTTCATCAGGATTTATAACATTGACTTGATAATGTTCACAGCACAGAGAAGAGCTTCTATAGAACTGGTCGACCTGTGGATGTGATCCATCATGAGTGCCAGGGGTGAGCGCCTATAATGTTCCATTGAATGGCTATACAAACATTATAAATTTGTGGTTCAGGAGAAAATCTTGATGGGGGGCTTCTTCAGGCTGTTTAATAGGGCTTGATGAAATGCTTGCATTTGGTTTTGCAGAGGTCCCCCAGGGAATGAAAAATGGGAAGATGAAAAATACTCTTTAGCCATACAGATCTTAGTAGAATTCTGGGACATGTTGCGTTTAGTGTGGCACAAGGCAGTTTTGTTCAAAACAATTTAAGCTGATGGGTATGCTGCTCCCATGGAGCAATATTGATGAAACTGGATGATTAGAAGACTTGAAGGTCTAGGAAAGGGAAGCTGTTACAAAGTGAAGGCAGTGCGCAGAAATCAATCTGTCCCCACTTGTCAAAGCTTTCCTTCATTATATATGGCTTGTTGCTTGCACATAGGAACGGCAGCTGCCTAACCTGGAGTCCTTTTGTTGCAGTCAAGATAGTGTTTAGCTACATGTTCCTTAGGACTGAAACAGCAAGGTCTGAGAAGCTGCACGTGGCTGGGTACTGAAAAAGGACTGCTCCCAGTTCTGTGTTCATGTCACTGAGGTTGCACAGGACATCAGTGAGTACTTTTGCTGCTTGTGACTGTGTCAGGTTTGGGTTAATGAGTGTTCTGCTCCATGTCAGGTTCCCAGCTGTTAACCAGGTCAGTGGTGAACATCATCAGATCATGTAACGTGAGATGTCTCCTTCTGAGAGAAGAACAGATGTTTCATCGATATGAACCAGACCCATCTTCCACTGATGAAAACTCATTTCTGTCTTTGGTGGTCATACAGCTTACTGGAGCTTGAAACCAGACCAATTTACATATCAGATTCTGGATATCAGATAGTCCAGAAAGTCCTGAACAAGGTGAACCGTGAGTTACAAGGCAATCCACTTCAGTTACCACTGAAGGTGCGTAGGTGATCGCATGCTGGGTGTGCTCTGCGCAGGGCAATTGACTCCAAGGGCTCAACTTCCCAAGAAATGGATGCCAAGTGATGTGATGTGGTTGCTGCAAAGCAAATCATAGTCGCTGTGGACTGTGAGATCCCTTTTATAATTTCTTCTTTTCTTTCTGCATTGAAAAATGAGAAATGGTTTGTAAGTATGCTGAGGATCTGGGGCTGGGGAAAGGGTTTCTCCCTGCTGGTGACTACATGGTAAGATCTTAGTCGTGGACATTGAAAGCAGTTGAGTGCCTGATGTGTGAGGGTGGAAAGAGGGGCGAGGACTGCTGCTCAGGGTTTAATTCAATGAATTTTTCAGCCTGTTGGCTATTTCCCTTCTTCATTTGTCATTCCTGATGAGGGGTCTTTTTCCTGTAGAGACCTTGTCTGCCTTTGCTTGTTTTTCACTGCTCTCACTGTTCCTGTATTAAAATGTGACTGGCTTGTGTACCACCAGTGAAAAATAAGGATTGCAGCAAGTAAGGAATAAGCATCAGTCTTGGCCAAATGCTTCAGCTTGGCTTATTGCGAATATCCAAACAAAACAATTTTCAGTAAGAAGAAAGGGAAAAAGCTTCATAGCCACAAACAGCAGAATCTAGAAACTGTGAGGCAGAATGAGGCAGCATTTCTTTTATTATCTTGGTGTGTTTTGAGTGAGTGTTTTTGAAATACGCATAAAAGGATTTAATACAGTGTAACAAATGCTATAATAATAGTTTAATTTGTATGCAGTTTGGCACCCTCCACTCCAGGGAGCTGTGTGTGAAGCGGTGAACCATTGTCTCTATCTCATAAAGAAATCACAATGCAGGGCCAGATTTGAAGAAATCAGATTTTGCAAACCTTCTTGATCCTGTTTCTCTGCAAACTCCAGCATCTTCAGATGCCAACAGCCCAGCTGGCTGCTGCTCTGAGGCTGGACAGGGAGTGCTGCTTCTCTGAGCTGCAGAGAAGCCAGAGAGAAGGTGGTAACTGAGGCAGTTGGAAGAGATCCAGCTGTAACTTTACTGCTGTTTTTCAGTTGTTTCTTTTTCCTTCCTCCTAGGTTTTATTGTTTTGGTTTGTTTTCTTAAAGCAGACTTTTGCAGTACTGAATTCCCTCACTTCCCAACTGGGTTGGTTTTTGTTGTTGTTTTGTGTTGGTTGTGGGGTTTTTTGGTTTTGGTTTTTTTTTTTTTTTTTAAGCAAGACTAGAAATAATGTCCCAGTGCTGGAGTTTTCAAGGATTTAGTTACAATTCTCATATAGTTACACCATTCTTCAGCCCCACAGCAAACACTGGTGTTTATAGAAGGCACTGCTGATCACGTCCTGCTATCGGATGCTTGGGCATAATTCTCCCCAGGTTAGTACCTATCTCAGAACACCAGTCCCCAGACTCTTTCACGGGCACTCCCTTGCCGTGGGGAAGGAGCTTGCGTGCCCTTGTGAGGTTGAGAGCTGTGCTGGTGGTGGCATGTGCCTCCGGTGGGGTCTCCCAGGCCAGACAGGTCTCAACTGAAGGGTCAGACAAAGTGTGTCCACAGGCAGGATGGGCTCACTAGCCTTCGGGCAGCCATCCTAGGAGAAGGACAACTCTGACTCCAAACCCGGGCAGATGTAGCTCGGTCAGCCCTGTAAGGCATCCATCATCTAAGAGAAGGACACTCTAACCAAACCTACAACCTGAGGACTTCGCTGTCACTGTCCAAGCTCGCTAGGCCCTGGCAGATGAACCTCAGGTGTAAAGGGTGGAATTTTCCCAGTTCAGCTGGAGGCAAACACACATTGGAGGCATTGCCGCTATGCTGCCTCAATGGTCTGACCAGTGGGGAATAAGAAGGAATGCTGCAGACCAGTTTCTCCTTCAGGGTCTTTTTTCTGAACAGCAGAAGTAAGGCCACAAACTTCAGTTGGAGTCCAGCTGTATATTTGTGAGTAGAGAAAAGGGCTGTGTGTGTACCTGTGAGAGACAGACTCTCCTGTCAGTCAGTCTTGAGTGTTTTCACAGCAGAAGTGTCACAAAAAAGGAGGTGAAGACTGACCTAGTGGTGCAGTGGGCTTACATGGCAAAGACAGTATGACTCTAGTCCTAGGGAAAACATCACAAACAGCAGCAGCAGACAAAAACGTAAAGCAACCAGTAAACTCAATTTCCATAATACATCAGATTGTTCAGTCCTTTCCATACTGGATGGAAATTGAAGAATTCTCCATTGCATTGAAGAACAGCTGGTAAGGAGCAAACTGATCAACATTTCAAATGTTGCTTAATTATTATTCCTGAAGATTGTGTGTCTTGGCCATAGTTCTAGGAGATAAAGGAGCAGACCGCATTACAAGTAATTTAGCTTCAGTTCTCTGTATACTGTAAAGAAAATATCCTACATGTTTCTCTGCTTTTTATGAGTTCCTATTGTATTGAACTTTTCCAGCTTACTGTCTTAAGACTGGTGCCAAAGACAGACAATCTCTTGTCTGGCTTCCCATTTTTTTTTATTCCTGTGTTTTAATTTGTTTCAAATTGTGGTTTCACATTAAAAAGCCTTTGGCAACTTTACTGGCACACCAAGCTCATACCTGACCGCTCATTTGCCACTGTACATCATGGCAACGTGGTTTCCCAGAGGTCTGTAGAGCCTATTAACCCAGTAAGGCTATGGTCTTGTAAAATCAAACTTGTTGAATGCCACCTCTTTACCCTAATCTCCTGATTTTCCAGTGCTTCTCCATCTTTGGAAAAAAGGATCCAAGTTTTGCCATACAGTAACTTGTAGAAATATGGAAAGATTTTAAGTGGGAGTAAAAAATAGGGGCTATTTGTATGTGGGGTGGAAGAGTTTCTGACTATTATTTTATTCAAAACATTTTGTCACTCAAAAATTTTGGCAAAATTTTCTTGCAAAGTCCCATTGCTGTGATGCTTTTGCTTAACAGTTTGTCAGCTGCTTCCAGCAAAAGAGAAGGGGCAGTGTGGGAAGCCACATAGAGGATTCACTGATGATTCCACCGAGCTAGTGATTTGTTCTAAGAGGTTTGTCTGCAGTGTTCCATCTTGCTTGGAAAATGATTCATTAGTACTAAACACAGTTGAAGCTAATCACCAGACAAGGAAAGGAAGAGACGATGTTTAATGAGGAAGGACTGATCATATATGCCAGTAATAAACTATTCCACGCTGATGAAATTTAAAGGTTAAAGCACAAGTTACTATTTTAGTAATAGATGACCACAGCAAATCGTCACTGAAAGTGCATCTACAAAGCTCTCTAAAAAACCTTAACACTATCTAGCATCTCTTCCATATTTGCAAGTACATTTTAAATGCAATACATAAAAAATTATCTCTGTCTTAACTGGGAAATAAATTCAGGAAATGAAATTAAAATTCTGAATTTTTCTCTGAAGCTGTCCTCTGTTTTTCCTCAAGAGGTTGAAATCAGTAATGCTCCTTTTTATGATGCACATCTCAAAATCCCAATTGGCCACGGGTTAGTTGCATTGCTGAGGCTTCTTTAGGAGGTGAGTGATGACCTTTATTAAACTTTAAAGTTTCCATGCATACATCTGCATCTCTGGCACAGCTGCAGAGACATGTCAACTTCAAGATTTTCATTAGCGTATCATAAGAGTTGCAAAATATATTAAAAGATTTTGTAGCAAAGAAGAGTAAGGGCCAAACTTTGTCCACACTTACAGCAATACTCCCATTAATGTCTATGATGCTGTTATGGAAGTGTTCTGAGCTCTGAACATCGAACATATGTAGAATTGAGGTTAAAAAAAAGAAAAATTTTACTAGTCCATTGTTGCAAGACAGCATGACAAAGAAGCCTTGTCAAGGGGAAGTGACAGATAGATTGGTTTGAAACCTAGTACCATAACTAATGTTGTACACTATACGATGTGGGACTGCTTGTCTAACCATGATGAACACAATCAGGCAGAAGCTACAACCTTGCTAGGATCTTGTTCATACTCATCTCATATTCTGTTGTGTGACACCTGGCCCAGCATGATGTTCCTTTGCCTGAGGGTAGCATGGATAAACAGGAACATCACATCTGTGGTGGTCTCAGCTGCCAATGAGGTACATACATGGGAGAGTGGTCTTCAGGTTAAGGACCTGGATATGAGGAGAGTGCTGAAGGCAAGAGAACCTTAATAATAAATTCTATCACACTCAGACCTTGCAGTGAATTTTTTCAGAAAAAAAGAAAAGCAGAAATGTAAAGGCACAAGGTGCCAAGGGAGGTGAAGTAAGAGACAACTCCTTTCAGTCTTTGAAAGCCCTGGAGTCCTTTTCACCCAGCAAAGCATGCTTGTTCATAGTACAATTATGTGAAGTAGCATTGCTGTAAGACAGCATTGATCTCAATATCCATATGTTTCAGACAGTAGCATTTGTTACAAAAAAAAAAATAGTTCCAAGCTTCAATATTTTTTCTATTAATCTGCTAGAATCTTGCATTTTCTTTAATCTCCCTTTTCAGCATCATCCGAAAAACCAAGAGAAAATAACATTAAGTGCATTCACTTCTAAAGGAGAAACAAACCCAGCCTGTTTTCTCTGTACTTTACAACGCCTGAAGCCCATAAAACACTGCAAGTGTTAAGCAGCTGCAACAACCATCAGTCACAGCAGCAAAGAAACATCTACCAATGCAGTAGGATTTTTATTCTAACCTCTTGCCAAATAAACATCAACTGTAACCACTCCAGGGGTTTTGTCTGAATGTCAGTTGAGTAAAGGAAAGGTGACACCTTGGGAACTTCAGTGTTCAAGAGCTGATGAGGTGATACTTCTGGAGGAATAAGGTGGCTAAAAGGCAATGAAGCAGAAGGAAGGCCTTGGCAGGATTCTTTGTCAGCATTTAACCACATTGCCCACTAGAGGAGGAAAGGGAGGAAAAAGAGAATAATAGCAGAGATTCAGTCAAAACCAGAACTACTAACCAGCTCATTTGTGTCTTCTGTTGTGTTGCTTGATGGTCAGTGCCAAAATCAAGGGGAAAAAACTCATGCATTAAAGTTTGTAATACAAACAGCTGCTTCCCCTCCTTTTCCTGCCAGCCTTGATTTTTTTTGCCTGTGCACCACTCCTTCTGATCTGTTCACATCCCATGTCCTCTAGTTTTGTGCTCCCTTCCTCATCCCATCTCCTGTGACACATCTGCTGCTGTACCTCCATCCCTCACTCACACTCTCCTTGCCTCTTGTTATATCCCTCTTCTGATACGCTGCTTCCTTTGCAGGCACCTGCCCTATTTTGACAATTTGAGTATCTCAAAGGGGTCTGTAGCTGGGGGACAAGGAGGGGGTATCTTCCAGCAAAGAAAATTAGAAGCCTTTAAAATCCAACATTTCAAACAATGATACGTGATTCTCCTCGTAGAACCTCCCTGCTACCTTCTGCCAGTGTGCAATGTGGGAGCTGTCTGTAAAAGCTGTAGTAATAAAGATGTTTGGAAGTGGCCTGAAGCACAGATGTAAATGACTTTCACAAGCTTAAGCACAAGAGCCTCCTGTGCAATTCTGTTTCTCTGCAGGAGGGAGTCTCGCCCCGTGCTCATCAGGATCTCGCCTTCTGCATGCAGGGACGTTGCTGCTCCAGTGGCTGGCAAGACATGGAAACAGGTCAAGCAGTCTGAGTACTCAATATCTGTCTGTGAGTGTCTTGCTTGGACCTTTGCTGACATATATGCTGTCCTGAAATGTTTTAGGAGGGAAACCAGTCCAATTGTCAGGATACTAATCTTGTACTTCCAGTTCCCTGCTCTGCTGCAGGCTGAGGCAAATCTTTGTGACTGTGATAAGGAAAGTGCTGAAGCCTTCAAGCTCTCTGGCGTACTAGGACTTGGGGATATTTTCATTAAGGTTTTCTGTGTTTGCTTTTAAGGCACTGTTGCTTTTTTGGTGAATAACGGAAAGTGTATGTACCCATCCCTGTTCTTTAATACTATACAGAAAATATAACTTGTGCAGAGTACCATAACTTCTAATGAAAAGATCTGTTTGCTGGTGAAAGCTTGTTAAAGATAGTCTTTGAGAAAATACACAGCTCTAAATCAAGTTCATTTTTCAAAATGGAACTTCAGTGGCATTTAAGTGATGGGTACCAACCTCATGACCTCTTTGAGTGGGTCTAGAGGAGGGCCATGAAGATGAGCACCTTTCCTATGACGACAGGCTGAGAGAGTTGGGGTTGTTCAGCCTGGAGAACAGAAGGCTGCAGGGACACCTTATTCCAATTCTTAACATATGGGGAGGGGCTGTTTACCAGGAAGTGTAGTGATAAGATGAGGGGTAATGGTTTGAAACTGAAAGAGGGTAGATTAGATTACATATTAGGAAGAAATTCTTTACTGTGACGGTGCTGAAACATTGGAACAGGTCGCCCAGAAAGGCTGTGGATGCCCCCTCCCTGGGAGTGTTCAAAACCAGGTTGGATGGGGCTTTGAGCAACCAGCTCTAGTGGAAAGTGTTCCTGCCCATGGCAGGAGGAGTGGACTAGATGGACTCTAAAGATCCCTTCCAACCAAATCATTCTATGATTCTATGAAAAGATTTTTCTATAGCACACTATGAATGTTAAATACTAATGGTTAATAGTCAGGAAAGGTGTGTGCAGGGAAAAAAGCAAGAGAAAGTATGTGTCTTGGTGTGGAGGAGAAAAATAGGGATTTGTTTGTTGTTCATCTCAGTTTTAACCTCGTAATATATGTAAAGTACAAACAATTGCTAAGCAGGGCTGCTGGGCATGGTGATAAGGGAAGGAGAGTTGTTCATGGCTCATGTTTTATCTGCCTGGTGACATGGAGCAGGTAAATGGTAACTGCAAAGAGGTAGGGGTTGTCCCACCCGCTCAGGTTCTAAAGGTTAGCTGAGGAGAGCTGAGAACTGCACTTCCATGGACAAATTCAACCTCAGAAAATCAGCTTCCACAGGTTCAGTATTAACTTGCAAACATGCAGTCTTTATGACAGATCTATGACAGACGATGAGATTTTTCAGGCAACAGTCTCCCATGTGAACAAGAATAATGCTTGTGAAATGATTTATTGTCAGATTTGGCGCTAAAGATGATTCTGTGCCTTGCACTGGAGCATTCTTCTGCAGGGCATGGTTACTCATATCAGCAAAAGTTAAAACAGAAACATTCTTTACCCATTACGTGTATATCCAGAGCTCATAGCTTCATTAGTCATTCATTGTATATGTTACTGCATTGTGTTTTCCAAAAATTCACCACTGTAGTAACAGAATTTCCATACTCCAAGAACTGGGTTTGTGATACCTGGTTTAATTTATGCTCACGGACAATCGGTCATATGCTGTCTTGTTTAAATACACCCTCAGAGTCCAGTGAGATTATTTCAGTCTTACTTTGACTTCCTCTATAAGCATTAATCCTAAGCGTGCGCTTTGGGGGACTGCATTCAAATATATAGTATAGCTATAGGGAACAATTAGATTGTCTGAGGGGTTGGCATGTTCTAGAAGGAATATGCAAGACTTGCCAATGTCTTTCAGTTTTCTGACGCTTGACCCTGACAACGCACATCATCCGTAATTTGTAGCAAATTGTGTGTATATCTTTCCCTAGGGCTCTGTATATTCCTTCTGCATCTTCCATGTGGTAAAACATTAGATAACCTATCACTTGCAAAAAATCTCAGTGAAAGAATGCTACGTCACACATTGCTGATAGTGCTTAGCAGTAATGGTTTAGTTGGTAGGATTTGTAGGGTAACAGGATGCCCACCATGCAATAGGCAGATACATGTTTGATATGCTTGAAGGGCTTCCCCTTCCACAGCATGTGCTCAGCATCCATCATGTGAGTAGTTTCACTGAAATGCTGGGGCAAATTCAGTGCTGCAGCTGAGTTTCCATTTACCTGTTAGCAAAGTCGGGGTCTAAAAGCAGAGTGATTTCATGAAGTCCAAGTGTGCAAGCAAACCCAGACAGTAAAGGTGACAAGGAAGAAGGTAGCTGTGCAGAAACGAAGATTATCCTGGAAGAGAATGCCTACCAGTACAAAAGTAGAGTTTAAAGTTTTATATTTTATATTTCTTTGATCTGATAATTTTGGCTAGCTGTACAGTGTTAGTTTCTTTTTTTTCTTGGAGAATATCAGTGAAGAATTTTGTGATGGGCATGGTAATTTATTATATCCTGTGTGTTTAGTCATTTCTGTGGCTCTCACTCT
>NW_010388918.1:0-3699 GCF_000710305.1 Buceros rhinoceros silvestris | reverse complement strand
CTTTCCAGTTGTGTTTCTATTAGAAGTAACCTCCTTTAGAGATTACTTTTGCTTGGGCTGTGTCACTGAGGGCTGAGCGATAGTGTGCTGCAGCTGAGCTGTCCTCTTGGGTGTAGACCTGTGTCCATTTTGCTCATGAAAAGTTCCAGTAAATATCTTTAACAGAGAGCAACTGCAGAGCCTACAGGGGCAGAGAGATATCTTGCGGTTGAATTGAGTGGGGTAGCACTCAAACACTTCTCCGCTTTGTTACAAGGTGCATCATTCCTGCGTGCTGCCATTTGAACTGTGTAGCAGTTTGCTTCAAAAGCAATGCTAAGTACACCATACCTCTTCACTGTAATGCTTTCCCTAAGAAGGGCAGGAACTGGTGCTTGTTCTAAAGATCACTCAAAATTTCCTTTCCATCCTCATAAGGAATGAGAAGGATTGGTTTTCAGGGTATAATTTGCCTTAAGAAAAATCAGTTTGCATGTACCTAAGCAAAAGACTGACACAGAATCCTATGGAAATAAATTACCATGCTACATGTGAATGACAGCTATGAAAACACACCGCCATCAGAAGCATGAAAAAAGAGCTTCAAAGCTGATAATTGATATGCTAGAGCTGAGCTGATCCTGAGAACAAGAAAATTCTCTCTGTGTAGTCCAGCTGGTTGTTGATGTTCTATTTTCAACCTATCCTTTAGCTTAAACCAATGTTTTTCAGAAACTTCTGTATCAGATAAATGCAATGCACTAATATCTAAGGCTGTTCCAACTTGTTGAAAGAAGTTGTTTTTCTATCTGCTGCTTTTGTTTACATCTGGTGCATTCAGGCTGGACACAGGTATGGCTTTTTGTCACTGTGGAATGCAAAATGAAGGACTCTGACGTGCAAGCTTCAAGCTCCCTTGAGAGCCTGCTTGTAAAGCTTGCAACGCTGAGCCAAACTCCAGCATAGGACTAGCCAAGGCAATGGCTCTCCATCCTTTGAGATTTAACCAACAGGCGCATGATCCTCAGAACGGGAAATTGTTCTTGTGAATAGATGGTAAATGATCTTAAAGGAAAAAAATTAAAGCAAAGCTTTATTTATCACAGTTGCTAGAGAACTATTTGTGCTCCCCCAAATAGCGCTTTGTGTGTAGCTGTAGGTCAAATATAATTGTAACCACCAGTGCTAATGCTTAAGAGGTATTTGGCTCTGGTCTGTGTCAGTGTCATGGCTGCCTCAGCAGCACTATAAGTCATAAACTTCAGATCTGGAAGTTCAGCATAGTTCAAATGACTTAGGTTTTATATTTGCACCACTGGCTTGAGTTCATGAACTTTTGTCTGTTACTTATTCATTTCTGTCTTTGAAGGAAAATCTGATTAAGTGCAAACCAAATGTTTTGCAGCTAAAGGGAAATCTGTGTTACCTCTGCAACTGGGTGCCTGATAAAAAAAGGCTGGTTGGTAGATCTGTGCTAGTAATCCTTCTTACTGTGAAATTGCTTCACAGAAGTAAAAGAGTATGTTAGACTGATTCTTTTTCATTCTATTTTGTCTGAATAAATCAAATTCTTGTAGAAAAAGCACTTTTACCCCTACAGCTGCATCTCCACTTGTGCCTTTGCTGATCATGGAAATCACCTTTCCCCAGCACTGTTCCTGTCTTAGTAAGAATGATCAGAATATAAACATTTCTTTCATTCCATTAAGCCTTCCCCCCAAAATTAGGATTTTTGA
The DNA here is from genome assembly GCF_000710305.1 of Buceros rhinoceros silvestris. Lineage (NCBI taxonomy): Eukaryota > Metazoa > Chordata > Aves > Bucerotiformes > Bucerotidae > Buceros > Buceros rhinoceros. The sequence continues at coordinate 1,984 of NW_010388918.1, read as the reverse complement.
TTTGACTTTCATGCTTTTTAAAACTAGTTTTATTTTGCGTTCCCCGCATCTTTGTGTTTGTTTGCCTAGTTAGGTGAGGTGTACATTTACTCTGTGCTAAGTACACAAGAAGTGCCTCATATAGGCTCTATCATATAAATATCTGCTATTTTCCTTTGAAGATTCAGAGATCTGGATTGAAAGGATGAAGGCCCCTAACTGCAGACCTCTTAAGGTGACCCATAAGTTCAGAGCATCACCTCAGTGTTGCTGCTAGCTGAGAGATGTTATGCAGCAACCTTATCTAGCTCTCATCCCAATAAAGCAAGAGACCCAGGGCAACTGTACTAACTTTAGCACCTGAAGCTGCAGCTTGTCCCTCCTTGGAGAGAAGATAAAATATTTAAAGTGCTGAAAAGTTTGTGATTTCTTCCCATCCCCTTTCCAAAAATCATCTTCTTCCTGCTCCCTTACTCAGTCTGTTTTGCTGATCCATACTCCCACCCTTTGTGTTTCCATTCAAGCAAAATACTTTTTCCCAGGCTATTGGAATGAAATAAAATATTAGTTGCAGCTTAATCTTGTTTTGCCTCAGATATGGCTGGTCATTAGGACAGATTTTATATTCTGCAACTGAAAGTTGCACAGTCTTCCCTCATGTTGTTGAAAACTGGAGATGGTTCTCGGCCATCTCCTGTACACTTGAGGTTTTTTAAAATGCTTTGACATTCTCCCATGCAACTTGCTCTGTGTCTATGAGAAAAGGATAGACTGTTCAGCTACCCTGGTAGATTTGGCAAAAATCCCCAGAAAATCTATGGGATCTGCTCAGTATGGTGTGCCCTTTCAGGCTGAACCCAGGGAACTTATGTGCAGTAAAGAAAATCTGAGGCAGGGCTTCTCCAGCCTGACAGGCTGGAGCTAGCAGAATGCTCCAGTGAGGCAATCGGTGACCAGCTCAGTATAATTTAAAGGAAAGCTGAGGATTACTCTGGATAAGAAGAACCTATGGTATGGAGTTTAACAATAGTACTCTGTTAGAAAAAAATAAACAGGGCTCGACTTGAGAAGCTTGTCTTCATTAGGACAGTCTCTAATAATACCATCTGACTGAGCTGTCAGACCGTATCCATTTACAGAAAGGCTTTTCCACAACACTCTGAAACTATTCTTGCCAACATCCAGAGGTGGTATGTGCATCTGACTGTGTTGCTGATGTCTCCTGAGAAGCAAAGGCTGGTGCTACGTGCCCACACAGCTCGCATGGCTTGTGAGTGCCAAGGAGCAGCCAGAGCCAGGGATGCCGCAGGAGCACCAGTGGTGTGCAGCTTCAAATCGAAAGTCAGTCTAGACCTTTATTCTGTCCACAGCAATGGCTGATGGTGCCCACTTAGAGAAAAAAATAAGAGCAATAAACATGAGGATAATTCTTCCCAAATTTAGCAGTTTTAGGATTTTCTAAACTGGACTCAGTATCTGTAAATCTTACTAAATATCTCTAAATAAATCTGTCCCCATAAATGTATTTAGTATAGACACTGGGGGAGAATAATTAAAACCAAGTCATGTAAATATTTTTGGCTCAAATTTATTTCTAAGAATTCTTTAGAGGATTTAGAGGTTGTTTTTTTCTTTTTATTTACCATTCCTGCAATCAATGTTTACAGAAAAACCTTTCTTATTTTGCTAAATGTTTTATTTTCTATGTGGTCAAATCTAAAACAATTTCATGTAAAATTTATCCTTTATTTTTTGTTATCAAACAATGTGCATGTTTTGTGCTGAGCATTTTGATGTTGAGTGGTGTCTGCCTGGGCTGAAAAACACCCTGAAATCACACTTCAGGCACGTACTTTGAGATTCCTGGTCAGGTTTTGTCCTGTATTGCACCACCTACTGTTCTCCCAAGTAACAAGCGATAGGACAAGATGAAATAGCCTCAAGTTGCTCCAGGGAAAGTTTAGATTCGACAACAGAAAAAAATTCTTTACAGAGAGGGTTGTCA
>NW_010388917.1:18975-30381 GCF_000710305.1 Buceros rhinoceros silvestris | reverse complement strand
CATCCAAACCATGAGCAGACAGTTTCTCCAGTAGAATACTGTAGTCAAAGATGTCAAGGTCTTTAACAGAAGTCCAGGGAGACAACATCTACAGATATTCCCTCCTCTGCTAAGCAGTTTGCGTTTTCGTTAATGGAGATGTGGTTATTCAAGCAGGATAATCACACGTGAAACCAAGTACATAAAGGAGTAAGAGAAAACACCCTACGTCTAAATAAATATCATTATTATTAAATGTTAACTAATGGAAATATTTTTGATTTATAATTAATTTTCTGTTTTAGTGTACAGTTCTTAATGATTAGCATGGTTACTGTGATAACACTGCCATGCTTTTGACCAGGAAGGATCAAGAATATAATTTAGCAATAATTTTTGCCTAAAACATAAAACATGTCAGACACTGTCTTTTCCTCAAAAGAAATCGTAGTTCTTACAGAGAAGGAGCACAGTGGAGTAAGGTAGTGTGATATACCCTGCAACAATAGTAGGTTTGTAGGACAAAGTTACTGATCGATCAAAAGTCAAGAATCGAGAATGTCTGTTGTTTCACGAGACTTGGTGGATTTGCTGAGAGTCTGCAACCTGTAGAGAAATCGCAGTGGAGTCTTTAACATTTAATAGTGTATATAAAATGTTACTTTCACCACCACCCACTACTATGTGAAATCAGCTGATGACAATCAAGTAAATTTCAGTTTCCAAATCAAACCCCTTCTCTTAAGGGAATATCTTGCAATATATTAATGAGGAAGAAGCCTGAATTTCTAAAGTACACGACTAAAACCAACTGAACAAACAGAAACAAAGAAATTAAAAGCTACCATTAGTAATTAAAATATGGTGAGTCTCTAATACGTCTAGGACCTACATGTATTGCTGTATAGTAAACATTGTGATCTCGTGTTCAATTAAATGCATAGAAACTCTTCTATTACTTTACTTGCAACCAAATGAGGTCTGAAGCACTGTGTACTTGCATAGTCAGGTGCAGTAATTATTTACTCATTTATTTGAGTTCTCTTTGTGTATTGGTTTAGGAAAAACACAGTTGAGATGTTCTAATTTTTTATGTGGTGTGAAATAAAAAAGATTATTTTAGATAGGTACGTTGAATTTACCAGCAATGAAAATAGTAGTATGAAATACTATCACACAAGAGACTCTTATCCAATGTTAACAGCCCCAGCACTCCTCTACACCAGGGACAACCCATTCACCAAGTAAAGTCACTTTATCTATTCACCTTGTGAAGTTGTGTGATAAGTTCTGGTCCCAAGTGAGTAAATTTGTCAATTTGTCACTTGTAAATTTGACCATGTTGCTTTAATGATAAGAGAGCTAATCCCATACAAGCTGTTCTACTGTTTTAAACAGAGCATTTGGTGTCCTAATGTAGTTACTTTAGCGAAAAGATAATGATGTCATTTCCGTGAACTTCAGTTTTTAGACATCTACATAATTTGCTTCTAGATTCTGATGTACCTATCAAGAAACAATGTTAATGTATTTGACAGAAATAATCTTGAACATGACTGGAAATAAATGGTTTGAAAAGACTGAAAAAACCAGAAGAAAAAACCCCAATAAATAAGAAGTAAATTAAATATTTAAATAGGTTCTTTGGCAGCTCTTTGTTTTTCAAAGGGCCGTGAAGACTTACAGTGTAAGGTGCATGGAAGTTAAAGTCTCCAAGAGTGAGCTCCACTGCTGAAATCATAACCGGACTACCTTGATTCTGTAGAGAGCATCAGCTAGTGAATATGAAAAATTCATTGGTCATGTCAGGGTGGTACATATCTTTGCTGAGTACTGTTTTATTGGGTAAAGAACAGGACAACCCGTGTCAAGGATATCTTCTTTCCCACACAACAGAAAAAAATAATTTTTGTGAATTGCAGGTACACGTACACAAGGATATCTGCACACAGTTCTTCTGATTCCAAATACACAGAACAAGAATAAATCAGATTCCCACTGTGGCCTTTGAACCTTGCAAAGCATCACTTGTATGCCATCATATTTTTCCAGGAATCCATTTTTTTCCCCTTCCACATACCTTGGACTACTTTGGTCTTTCTGGGAGCTATAATTTTCTGTCTCAATAATAAAGAATCACTGACTTAAATATTTGTCAAAGACAAAGTAAATTACTGTTGGAGGAGGTACAGCATGACCTTGCTTCCTTTTGACCCAGCCTCCAACTTGGTGCAAAATTTACCTGGAAAAACTATCCCATCTGGTTTCCCAACATGGAAAGAAATTGCAAAACACTGTCTAAGGCTTTTGGAACTGATGGGTAGCTGCAGCATTATTGGGTTATTAGTTAAACCTGACACATAAGAAACACAGACTCTTTGGATCCTTCTTTGTATCTAAATAAGTTGTTCTGGCAAGTAAAAACTACGAATTCATGCTTTGTCTTACATCATGGGCTGTGATTTGCCTTCACAATATAGAAAAAATTGAATCTTATCTGTGGATCACCTCTAAGGATGCATCTTCCTGTCTGCATGCTACTATCCACTCAAAAATAGATAAGATTATGTCTCCTGAAGCAGTGCTACCAGAAGCTGCACAATCATGATCATCAAAGGGGCAACCAGAAGGATAATTCTACTGAAAATTGAGAGGTCAGGAGAAAAATAGAGCAGTTCAGCTCACAGAGGAGGGGGTAGCAGGAACATATTTCTCCAGGGAGGAATTTCTGAAGGGTCTCACCACGATGAAATGAATGTATGAATGGCTCAGGAAGTCCTGAATTTGTTGGTTACTGAGAGCATATGATGGGAGAAATATCACACTGTATACTCCCATTTTTATATTCTGTCCTGAGGCATAAGTGACTGTTAGAGGCAGAATGCTTGGCTAGGCAGATTTTTGATACGAATCAAAAGAGAAGATATCATATTGACACCTTCCTTTTGCTCACAGATCAGGCTATCTATGAGGCACCTTTATAATTTGCTTTACATTGCTCAATTTGAATGAAGCAGTGTGTCCAGCTAGTGGTCACTGATGTGGAATCAGACCCTAAGCTGAATGAAATTGTAAGGCTGACCGCTTTTCTGTGTGCACCCTTTACAAACCACAGTCAGCCATGTTTTTGGCTTTTTTCCTAATGCAGCTGTTAGGAACTGTTTGAAAGTGATTAGGGTTCTGGTGAAAAAAAAAAACCTTGCGGCCAATTCAAGAGAAAAATGTCCAGCTTTATTTAGTATTTGCATAAATATTCACAGAATATGCATGCTGTGAAAATGTGTGTTCAATGTATGTAGCTTTCTTTTCTAAAGGCCTCTTTTGGGTATAAAGCACAGCAATAAAATAATAGCTACTCAAAGCCAAAAGTAAATGGTCACACATAAATACTATTCTCAACTTTTCCCTTGCTGCTGTGAGCCAAATTCTATCGTCAGCTACTCTAATACAAGGCTGAATAAAATTGCCGGGTTTAGTATACTTACTGTGTGTATTTACCCATAGAATACTGCATAAACATGCCACACAGAATTCGTTCTTCATTTACTGTAATTTTTTCTTTCTTAACAATATCACCACTAATTCTTTTTAAGACTTTTTCTTGCAGAACCCAAAGATAACATTTTATCTGCAAAGATAAGAAAAAGAAGGGGAAAAGATTTGCATTTTTTAATTTCACTATTGCCTAAGAGGGGGAAAAACACTTTTATAGGAGAACATTTCATTCCTTGAAAATTCAAAAATGAAGTGTCCTTCGGTTACTACAGGTGAGAGTAAACAGGAATAATAGAAAGATCGGTTGATATTTTTATATGAAAAAGGTCAATAAGCTGATCTGTCCAGGCCATCTGAAATCTGTAACATCTGACGGTCCTCAAAGAGTCCAAAAACGTAGAGAGAGCCAGTTGGTAATATTAGAAGTGTGTCATTCAAAATATGGCACAATAGAAAGACTGTACTTACACAGAACAATGCACATATGCTACGTTTTTTGAATGTATCTGTAGCTTATGCATATTTCCTGTTCATGACATTTGTATGTCTTTCTCAATAGTAACATCATGGCTGTGTAAGAGAAACATACTGAACTGTGGGATAAAAATGTTCCTCTACTTGTATTATATTAAAGTGACCACCAGCCCTTGTCAAATCACTTGATATTTTTCTGAGATAGAAAAAAGATTAGAATGGGTTTTTTATCTTTTTTTTTTTTTTTTTTTAAATGCAAGGACAGGTTTGGGCTCATACTCTACACTGTTGTGTTATATGGTGCACCCGGCAGTTAGATCAGTCAGTTTAGTCTGACAAATAAGGCATATATAAACACAATACGGAGACTGTGCTTTCCATCAACTGAATGGAAAACAAGGCCTTTACTGTCCTGAATGAGTTATGGAAATGTCATCATTATATCTATCGTTATAAAAGGTTGAAAGTGCTCCTTTCTTATGTTAGATCACAGGAATTTATGCAAAATTAACTGCTTCTAAAACTCCAGAGATCTGTTATAATTTTTTAGCTGTTTTATTTGCATTCCTGTAAACAGAATAATACCATTTCAAGCTGTCCCTTTAAGTAGCAGGCCAAATTCATTCTGAAAGCCAGTGGCACTGACCAGACAGATTCATCAGAGATGTTCTTGGGGTTGTTCCCTTGTCAGGGAAGAAAATGAAAGGCTTTCTGAGACTCTCATGTTAGAAAAAGGTTTTATCTTTCTTTAGAAATAGTTTCCCAATACACATCAAAATAACAAAACATCATTCAAATGTTAAAGGCAGCAGATCAAAAACAATTTGGAGACATACAGACATATTTAATTTTCAGCAACATATCTAACCATCATGATAACGTTAGGGGAACAATGCTGTACATTTGAATAAGTTCATCAATTTTTCACATGACTACAAACATCTTTTCAATGGACTCAATAGGATATTATCCTAGATACTAAGTTCTCCTCTGTGCCATACAAGAAAGCAAAATGAGGCATTAGTGTATTGTATGCACGTTTGAAACTAAATGAAAAGCTTAAATATATGAAATTAATTAAATACATGTGGGTATGTATGGGTTATTCTGAGAAAAAGTTGAGTGGCAGAGTTTAGAATACAAAGCTAAAGAGAAGTCCTTTCCTAGCACGGTTCTCCTTACTGCTTTGTAATTAAGCAGTCAGAACCTTTCCATGTCATTCAGCATGAGCTATTAACCTTCAGGCTAGGGGAAATTGGTGATACTTTGTTGTGTTTGAAGACTGTTTTCTAACAAACCACCTAACACTGAGGGGCGCAGAGATGTAAATGCATCATATCTGACAACATTCAGATTGTCAGTTGGTATATCAGAAGACGCATATGCAAGGATACCTGTGGAAAGAAACCCTCATCCAGAAATGTTCATTGCCACAATGGGACTGGCTGGCCTGACATGCCACTGAAAGCAGAGTGGAAAAGTTGTTAAACTAATGTGAAAGCAGATTGAGGAACAGGATTTCATATCTATTTCCTGATTCTGACAAAAATTATAGGTTTTGACAGTCTCCATCAATAATGCTTGGGACTAGTCCTGTTTCCACACATTTATCAGCTGAAAATTAGTTGATAATAAAAAAAAGTTTAAAGGCACATAAGCTGGTTTTGGCCTTTCATTAATCCCTTTCATTAAAGAGGTTCTCAATTTTGTAATGAAACTGACTACTGAAAATAGTACAATGCTGTGCTACTACTAAACACAATAAATGATGAAATATAGGAGCATGGTAGAATCCTTGATTTTCAGTTGCTAACGCTTGTGTACTAGGTAACCCCCATTCTATAGTGTGTAATTTGGTTATTTATTCCCAGATAACTTTAAAATGGGGAAAGAATAGAGGATGGCTTTTTTTTTTTTTTCTGTTCCAACCAAGTTTATGATGATTCACGTGACATGAAATAAATGATAATACTTAGTAGTTGTTAAGAACGAGATACTGAAGCATGCTAAAGCAACTTACTATTTCATAAGAGAAGCTCCCGTAAGAGAAGATCTACTTCGGTCTTGTGCATTACCAAGAAGGCATCTCATCATTCAGAATCTTCTGCATTTTTTAACCAGGAGAAAATCTGCCTCGGGGATATTAAGTATCAGGATTAATATTGCTGTTCTGAACAGTGATTCTGTGTGAAGCATCAAAACACAGATAACCAAGAACAAATACCCCTCAATTCTTCATTGTTTTCTTGACAGAAACAGACTTTCAAATACACTGTACCTACAGAATAGTCTTTTACAGTGATTGCAAAACCACTAACTAATTATGATCCTTCGTATAGTTTTGTATGATTGAGAGTTTCTTTTGACTAACGTGTAGGAATAAAAATAATGCAAAATAGTATTTTTTTTATTACCATTTTTGGTCAGGCCTTGTGTGCAAAGCAGCAGTTTTTTATTCATTCAGTGTTGCCAAAGTTTAATCGTAATTTGTTTGTGCATTTATAATTTATGTACTAATTGACAATGCAGAGTCAGGGATCAGCAGAAAGAATTGTAAATTAATTATAAAAGAGTCCATGGGAATATTCACTAAATGGTGGTAAAATTCATTTTCAGCTATATTCTACGTTCTCTCAGTAATTACAAAGTAATGATTTTGGAGAGGAAGTTGTTCTTATATTATGGTCTGTTAAACTGATAATATACTGAGAATCCATCTTGAAAATGGCTTATTTTATGGTGCAGTGAACTGATGATTCTAGAAGGCTTAAAGCTGACCCAGAATTAATCATGTTGGAACAACAGCAGGATTATAAATCTGACATTACTAATTAAAATGAAGTACTTTCTTTACTTGCACATTTGGTATCATTGGTAAGAGGTTCTATGTCCTTTTCACTTCTGAATGGCTAAATAATGTTTTTCTAGGTCTCCTGTAGTCTGCCTTAGAAGTAATTTCTCCACTTTAGTTCAAAAGAGAGAGAAAAAAAAGGGTAAAGCTGAAATTTCAATACATTCTAAACAATACTGTAAAGAAATACCTCCTTATGCAGGATGTTTAAGTGTTGACTCTTCATGAAGTTACTTTTAGCTCATGCACCTGCAATGGATGAACCAGAATTTGGCACTTCTTTATGACTTTGCGAAATTACAGTAGAATTTGTGCTCTAGCAGAAAGCACTATTCCCTAATATTCCCTAAACTGTGGGAACAGAGGAATTGCTTCTAATGTGAGGTTTGTTAAGAATAAATCCATGCTATGGAAATGTGTTTTCAAAGTTTATAAGGACTTTTGGCAGATGTGTTATGTTTTTAAACTTTTCACAAGGAACCTTGTTGAAGGTGAAGAGATTATCAGTCTTCCCTCCTTCCCTATGGCCCCCAGCTTTTCTTCCAGTGCTTGCTTATCTGAAATGCTTGCAACACTTTAAAGAGTTTAGCAGCTGAGAGAGCTTTCTCCAGTCCAGCAGTCCTCCATTTGTTTAGTTTGTTTCTTTGACTGATTTCGCTAACTGCTGTTCCATGATAAAAGAATGAGTGAAGTTATCCTGTCCTTCCCACTACCTCCCTCCCTCATCTGTTGCATCCAATAAAAAAAAAGAAAACAAGGGAGAAAAAAAAAAGAAAAAGGCATTTATCTTCAAAATGTGACGGATATTTTTCATTACTCTCTATAAATTCTGCCAGTCCACCTATACATCTCAGTCTTATTAACAACAGCATATGCAAGGATGTTACTATGGAGATGCAACAAAATCTTGGCTGCACGTGCAAGCTAATAATGCAGGGCCTTTAGGGTAAAATTGTTTCAAATCCTTTACTCAAAGTAGCACAAGCATTGACGTCAACACATTTCAGGGCAAATCAACCCAAATATTTGACACATGAGAAGAAAGTTGTGTGCTACTGAGGTGGGAGATTTTTGACAAATTACTCCAATTTTGTAAACTCTATTACTGTGACAGGTTCAGTGACACTTGTTTAGCTCTGTGGATTAAAGGATTGTATTAAAAACTTAAAAGTAAAAGAAATAATAAACTAGGAAAAAAATGAGAATAGGAATATTTAGGTACTGAAGTTCTGGCCAAAGGTGTTATTTATCCAATTCATTGCATATAAATACCAAAGTGCAGAAAAGAAAAGCCAACTGGGCAAGGTACACAGACCATTGTATTTTCATAGGAATTGACAGCACCATCTATTCTTCAGACGATACCTAAGCTCTGTACTGTCTGAGCTAATGTAAAATAGTGAAGTGCTACTATCAGTGCTTAAGATTTGTTTCTTGATTTTGTGACACTAACAGGCCTTTTTACAAATATGTATGTTATACTCACAAGCTACAATTTTCAAAAAAAAAGTGTGCATATGTTAAACTAGCTTATGCTGTTATTTTCCAAAGGTGTTTTAAGTATCTAACTTAAAGAAAATGGAAAATTCACACCTTTGGGAAAGGTTAGATCATTTGACAATTAACTATGTCCTCTTTATGAATATGTTTTATCACAAAACCATTAATATTTGGTCTTAATGAACATGGGATTGAATTTGCCATTGCCTATATTTTCTGCTGGATTTCATCAAATCAAACTGTGCACACTTTAATTTTTCTTTCTGTCATCTCCAGATCAAATCCACAGATTTGTTCTAGTCATTACTTTTGTTTTTGCTTTAGTACATGTGTTGATTTAGATATGTCTAGAATTTACCTCAGCTGTCTCTAAAGTCTTACTCTGGTGGAATTCTGAGATAATGATTGGACACTAAACTTAGCAGCTCCTACCACAATTATCTTGTGCACTCTATTTATTGTTCAAATAAAATAAGGCTGTGATCATGAAAGCTATTAAACCAGGCAGCAGAATATTTTGACACGAGTCCTGAATTGCCCTCATTGATTAGAAATATTGTAAAGTAGACATTAAATATATATATACTATAAATATAAAGTGTATATTGCTTCTGTGTTCACAGCAAAGAGCTATACGTTGTTTTACAATGCAGAAAAATGGTAGAAACCACAAACATCTGGGTGGAATGTACAGTTTACATATAGAAATCTACACAGCTCTGCCAGCTTTCCCACCCAAGAGCTTAGTTTGCTAGACTAATACTAGAAGCAGCACCAAACAAGAACAGAGGCTGCAATCCTTGCTTTGACTGCAGTACAAAAGACAAGGAATGGAAGACTTAGCACAAGAAGCAAGGAAGGATAAAGCAAAGCTTTTCTTTGTTCTGGATTTATAGCATTGCTGGCAGGTCTATTCTTCAGATTCTGTAAAAGAAGCATCTTCAAATGAGGGATGGCTTTTGCATCCACGTCTGGACAGTGTGCTTTTTCAAGTTGTTCTGTGCTGAATTTACTCAGAAACAACCGTAAGCCCTCCCATACCACTTGTTTAGTGGGCCACATTTTGTGTTGGCAGAAAATGCATTAGCTTCAATATTTAAAGATGTCCTATACAAATCTATTATATTGACAGCTTAAAAACCAAAACCAAAACCAAAACCAAAAACAAAACTCGTGTCGTCAACCTAAAATGATATTTACTTCAAATTAGGAGGATTCAACACAAACCCAGAGACAGCTAGAGGTTCTGCTTTAGGATAATTGTTCCAGAAACAAAAAAATCAACCAGGTTGAGTCTAAATAATTATCTCGCACTTGACATGAGTGAGAGACTGCTTGAGCTGAAACCTCAGAACCTGAATAAATTATTTATTCTATATACCCTATAATGTTAGACCTTCTTAGTCAGTCTACAAAGCTAATGTTTAGTATAGAAGATGACACTGCAAACGTGCAGCTACAATTCACAACTCAAAGATGAAAAAAGAAACATGATTTATTTCACTTTGATAAATTTACAGGAACTTTTAGAGCTTTAGTTTGTCTGGTGTCAATCCTTGAAACTAAAAGAACTCTTTAAATTCTAGAAGGACTTGTACAGACAGTCTGCATAGTGATACGTAATGTGTGTATTGAGTCATAAATAGTCAATGAGCGTGGTCTCTATGTTTCGGAGACATTGGCTTCTCGCTCAGTGCAGACCAAACACAAAGATCAGATTGTTTGGTTAGTTTCTCGAAGAATCGTCTTCACAATACTCTACTAGTTTCATGTGCTTTGCCGTCCAAGCTTTACACTCCCATGCTAGGTGAATGCTTCTGGTCCACTCTCTTTGTCCACTGCAGTGCTTTTATCAATAAATCTGAAAGGCAAAAAATGTAATGTCAAGTATTAGCTGCCTCATTATCATCATGCGTATTTGAAAGGAACAGAGGAAGGAAGGGGCTGTGGACAAGGACTCATATTTATAGACCTACCAAAGCATTTGATTTTGCCTACGGAAAACATGAACTTGGAAGTATTAATCTAGACAGATTTCTGCATGGTATTATTGCATTGGTTCAGGGATTAGTATTTGGATGTAGAAAAAAGTAAGATCTTTTTCTCAGCAGAGTACCATATAGCACATGTTTTTCCTTTCTGCAGAAAACAGTGTGACACATCTTTTCTGAGCTATTCTTTGTTCATTGCATGAAAAACTATAGAAATCTTTTTTTTCTCCATTACCTATGATAGCAGATATAACTGTACTGATAATGGGTACAGCTAATTATAAAAGCTATATAACTATATAGTAGCTATAATTGATCATCAGGTGCTTCAACACCAGAGATTTTGTACAAGTATCTGCAAATTTCTGAATGAGTGAGGGAATCTGGAGCATGTCACTAGTTGCCAACTTAGTTTTGTTCACCTGTTACTAACCAAAAATTGCTATTTTTACCATATGATTAAAATTATTTGTATAGAACATTATTACTTTCAATTGGTTTCCATATCAAGAAGAAAAACAATTAATACTTATTTATCTTTCTATGTATTTAGCCCACACTGGCTAGAGACTCATGTCTCTGGATCCTGAACTCAGTCCAGGAAATGTCTCTCTCGTTTCTCTCTGGACAATCAATTTGACCATTTATCATATTGACTGTATAAACCAGCATAGCACTGGTCAAACTATATCCCATGGGGCATGGGGTCCACCATATAAAGAGCTAGCTGTCCAAAATTAAGCATATGAGTTTGTAGCACAATGTTTGTAATACAGGTTTTCAAAAAAATTATCAAGTTCAGATATACAGAAATATTCACAAACTTCCTGAAGATTTATACTCCATTGCAACCAGTTAAATTACTGTTAAGTTCAAACTGGTGTTTCCAATTTTTTTATCTCTTATTTCTCAAGTAGAAAAACAGAAGGTAAAACTTTCATTTTAAACAGAATGGTAGGCCAGAAATGACAGTCTCAAAGAGTTCCATAGGCACAGTTTTGATATGTGAGAACTGAATTGAAGTAAAAAATGGAAGAATAAGGACTTGGCTGAGAGTTTTGATTCATATGTATAGTCACTGAATGTTACATCAGTGAAACCTACAGCAAAAGCAGG
>NW_010388917.1:0-18890 GCF_000710305.1 Buceros rhinoceros silvestris | reverse complement strand
CAGGAATGTGTGTATAGGGGGAGCTTACTAAATGTGGAGCTTTTACCTGTATTCTAATCTGCTTACAAAAAGAAAAAATACTCAGGGTTGAAAGATCAGATGTCAGCAAAATTTTTAAAGTCCTCCTGTCATCTTTATATGACCTATCTAATACAACTAGAAGAAGCAAACACGGCAAGACCAAGGGCTCTAAAAAGCCAGGCTGCCAGGGTAATTCCCTGGTAATTTCAAGCAGTTTTCATAAACTACCAGATTTTCAATCAAGAATTCACAAATTATGAAGATTAGGATTCCCTTAGACATGTTTAATTTCTAAATCCACTCTTTTTAGTCTTTCATTCTGCAATTGTGTTCTCAGGACACATGGATTTTTGGGAATATATCAGGGTTATTGTGGGAACATATTAGAAGAAACTTCACAAGAAAGAAGGGAAAGGAAGAAACTCCTCACAAAATCTCTCTAGAGTGATATGGACTTTTGGGGATTTGTCATTGGTGTTTTTTTGTTTGTTTGTTTGTTTTAAGCTGGACACATGGCATTCTCAGGGGCATGCTTATGACAAAAAGAGGAAAAAAGGCCATTGAGACTGGTTCTTAGCCAAATCACTCTGATAAAGGAAATCTCTGTCTACCGTGACACACTTATAACCTAAAGGATTTCCCAAATGAACTTAACAACTTTGGACTTGTATTTGCATATGAATTGGCTAAAGATAGTAGGATTTTCATTTGGAATCAGTAAGTTTTCCATGCATGTTCTCTGTTATTAGTACACATCCTTTATGGGGAAGCAAGACTCTGTTATTAGTATACGTCCTTTATGGGGAAGCAAGACGTCCAGAAAACATGTAGTAAAACACATTGCTGCAGCAGTAGGATGTTTTGTTATTGTTGTTGGTCTAAAAACTAAAGTAAAAGGAGAGGAATTTCTATGCATAATGTCAGATGTTATAGACAATTAAATCCTTTAATAGATATTTCAGAGACATGTATTCAACAAATCACTTTTAGTCTTTTAAAACAATTTAATGGGAACTTGAAGACTAACCTAATCTTCCCTTACAATTGTTGTCTGGGTAACAATCAACATTTTTATGCTTCTTGGCAACAGTTTCACTAGTGTGAAAAGAACACGTTCTCTACAAGAATGATTTAGTTAATACCATATGATATTGATTATTTTCTAGACAAAGTTTTCTCAGAAAAAAAGTATTTTTCTTTTTTTTTTAATTTTTTTTTTTATTGAGCACAAACAGCAGGTTTGAAAATTATGTAGGCGAATCCACAAAATTGCTACTTTACTTTCCTTTTGGAGATCTAAAGATCCTAAATATCTAAGTTCCTCTGGTAAAGATACCCAAACACCTTCGTGTCAGGTTGGGGGCTTTCTCAGAGGCATGTTCTTGTTGATACGCAGTTAGGTATCCAAGACCAAATGATCTTGATAAAGTATTCAGTGTTCTGTATATTTTTCTTCACTTCATTAATGCAGTATACTCTTAAAATCATATCACCCATCTACAAACCTAGAGTGTTGTCCCTGCATTTTTCCAATAGCATCATGGTTAGGATACCTACCTGAGATGGAAGAGAGAAACCAAAGTTCAAAGCAGACATCCTGTCTGCTGAAGAACATTGAATCCACTTCTCTCACCTTTTAAGAGACTATCTCTCAACTGTTCCTTTCAGAAATGTCCAATTTTGTATAACATACCTATGCGCTTAGGGACTGCTACAAGTACATAGTGTCATTTTTTAAGTGGTGGTCTATCTGTGACCCTTATGGTTATTCTCTTTTCATCTCTTTCTTTGGTCAGACTCTTTCAGTATTCATGTCAATTACCGTCTATTAATCCTTAAAACTCATGAAACTGGAAAAGCCTAGAAACCTCAGTTAATGAAGGAGGAAGCTACAACTGAAAATTTGAGTCTTACTCCTACAATACTACATTGTAACCAGAGTTTATGCAAGTCACCCGGAGCCTCAAATCCTCTTTTGTGTCCTCTTTTATATTAAAAAAAAATTAGGTGATAGAACATAGGATTATAGAGTACTGTCTAAGTTTAGCATATCCCATTGAACTGATTTCCCGCTTTTTCTGAATACAAATCTCAAGATACATGAGTACCAAGTATCAACTAAGCAGTAAATGGAAGAATTATATCCTGGCCCAACATAACATATTGACATTTAAAAGAGCAGGCGAGGCAAAACAACCAACAAACAAACCAACCAACCAACAAAACCCCCCAAAATACCAACAAAGGTAATTAGAAAAAATTAGGAGTTCATGATGGCAGTACTCCAGTCTCACTGTTTCCTTTCTTTTAAGTTCCAGCTACAGCAAGTATCTTATAGCTGTGAGGCTATGGTGTAAAGCAGAATTAGACTGTCATTCACATGCTTGACCACAAGGGCACTAATTTTAAATGAGATGAGTCATCTTGATCAGTATCCCTGAAATAAGGCTAAAAATAGGGCTACTGCTACTACAGTGATAACAAGCTGATGCAACAACAGCTCTCTGAAATTATCACATCTGCTAAAATAACTAACAAACCACACTTTGTAAGAAGAAGTGAAAATGTCATCTTAAAAAGTGGTATAAACTGAAAAATAGGGCTTTTTTAACTCGCATTGCAAGAGTTTTCCCAATGGAAATACAAGGATAGCTCATTTGAGTTCAAAGGCAGACCATTCAGCTGTGCAACCTGAAATTCCGCAATAGGTGGACATTCACACAAAAGGGTTCTGCATGTCAAGTCATGTTTTGTACACCTTGAGTTATATACAGGTGTTATTAGTACGTACCTATTTTAGAAAGAGTTAATAATACTCCTTTTGCTGTACATTTTTTAAGTGACTAGATGATGTTTGGGCAAAAAAATTAGTTTTCCCTAAAATTATAGTGGAGGAGAAGAAGAAATAGAATTTTCTTTAGATCTTTAAATGGTTTAACAATACATGAGCAGGCTGTGAGTGACGTAAACCTATGGATGTGGAAACAGGGAGAGATTCGACCTCATTACCTAAGAGATGAGAATCAGATATATTTAAAAAATATGTCTGCAGGGTAAATAGTTGCTTGCCATTTTTATTTCAAATGCTGCATGGTCAGCCAAACCTCCTGTGCCCAGTTTAGGATCTCCATTGCTGTTGTTTATCATGAGGAACTCCCACAGTAGCCAGCCCATTGTGCCTATAGCCCAGAAACACCTATATGACCAGAGACAGAAATTTTCAGATTAGAGGTTTCTCAATCTGAAAATTCTTCCTTCTCAATTCTAATGTTCTGAAAATGGAAACTAAATGGATGGTCAATGTGTACATTTCCTGGATGAAGTGTGTTTCTAACTAGAAACCAGATCTTTTGGAAAAAGTACTTTTTGTACTACGATTGAAAAAGAATAAAGTGGGGAAAAATCTTATCAATAAGTGAAACAAACATTTTCACTTTTTAAAACAAACTTTTTCATGTTTGACATTTTCACAAATCATAGTGAAGATCTGTGAAAACTAGTTGAGCGAGCCCTCTCCTATTTTTAATAATGGTCGTTTCTACCACTTAAAAAATGTAGCTAAGACATTTCACATTAATTATTGAATTTATTCTCAAAAGTATAATTTTTTGCCTTTTTTGTTGAGAAAGTGCTGTTCCACCAGATATTGGAATCATGAAAGACACATCTCTTCTGAACAATTAAAATAAACTGCGTCTGTAGACAAATACACTTGCAGAAGGAAATCCATGCTACCCACTCTTTTTCTTAGGCAGGATGATTTCTCTCTCTCCCTCCCCCTTTTTCTCTCCTGTTACTCTCCCCATCCCTCCCGTGGCCTTGTTACTTTATAGTGATACAGACAACCAGCTTGGAAGATCTAGATATTGCTATAGCTGAAGTAAAATGCAAAAATTTTATCACCTTATGAGTTTAGCTAAAGTTGTCTGCATACTAGTTAGTCATACTAACTGCTAATTGTGTATAAACAGCAGTCTAGATGCTCTGTAACTGTTGATTTCAAGTACAGAAACAAGAGAATTTTGAAATAGCCACTTGTAAGACTGTCTACATGTTTAAGTGAAAAGAGATTGATGCTTGAAAGTCACGAGTCGCTTAGGCATTTTTGAAAAATTATTTTCTGTTTCAAGAAGGAAAAAGTAGTAAAGATTTATCCTAAGGATAAGCTTTTAAACAGATAGCAACATGATCCAAAGAGTCCTATATTTTGTGAAAAACACATTGTGTTCCTGAGATGACATTTATATGGCAAAATGTAGCGTGAAAGAACATTTTATGACCATGCTGTAAATTTTTGGAAGAGAAAAGGTCTCCAAGGAGAAAAAGAGCTCTCAGACACCAATGGCACAAAGAATTGGCGGTCATTTTCTGTAGTTTTAGTAGACATCTGGAATTCATGTGTTTATTGTGGAAAATTGCCAAGGTCTAACACCAGAAAGTAGGAATTGTTTGACTTCTATTAGAGAAGAATAGAACAAATATTAAAGAAATATAATCAAGTAACACAGCAATGAGGAGTTCTGCATAATTTACAAACTTGATTTGGTTTTGTTTCAAAACCTGTTCATTGTGCTAACTCAGTCTAACTACCAACATTGAACTCTCAATTATATGACAAAAAATGTCAGATATACTCAAGCATCACCCAACCTCAGCAATACCATTAGGAGATATCATTAACAGATTTTATAAATAAGGTATATGATTTTTATTTATGTGGTAAAACTTTAAAAATTTCAAATGAGGGGGGAAATTGTGTAAGATTGTCTTGTATAATATAGAAAAATAAAGCATAAAGTTAAGTAATATTTCATCATAATGGTTATCTCTTAGAAGAAAACTCCACTAAGTATTACATTATATGCACGAGATTTATCTTCTTCATTAAGACTGCTCTACATTACTCTGCCACATCACTGGTATGGCAATTTAGAAGCTGTAAGCAGCTGAAAGCAGCTGTAAACTGAAAACAAGTTCTCCAAATAATCTGACTTGTGATAGAGATAGTCCTAAAACAGTTCTCGACTTACAAGCAGAAAAAAACCCCAAATCCTAAATACTACTTTTGCATGTTCTCAGCTGTTTTCTTGCCGAAGTTCTGTTATGGGACTGAAACGCTTAACTGTAGTAGACGTAAGATAAAGATGTCTTCATTGTAATATGTTCTGAAGTTTGAACTTGTGTTTATATTTGGCCTCATCTTTCTATTATACGTTTAGAATCAGAAGGAGGAAAGAGTTTGCTGGCAGAAACTAACCAAGCAAGTTATCTAAAAAATAGATACAGCATTCTATGCTGCTGATATTTTCTGAGACAATTTCTGAAAACTTCATGTTTGCCCATCTCAGAAATTTTCTAATAAATCTAGGAAATCAACAGACTAGATTACAGACTGTGAAAAAAACAAATTCATGGTAATGTTTCTGCTCTGAGATAAGCAGCCGTCTTGGATCCTATGGCCTTGTAATAGTGCTTTGCACAGACACAGGACACATCAATGTTAAATTTTACACGAGTTTTCTGTGTGACCACAGGTTGGTATTGTCAAAGAACGATACAGACATATAAAGCCAGGTAAGTAATTTCTAATGCCTTATTTAGTGATGTGTGCTTGGGGAGGACCCTCATAAGCTGATTGAAATAGAGGCACATACATATGTTTTCTAGGAGATCTTTTTTCACAGAATCACGGGATGGTAGGGGTTAGAAGAAATTTCTTGAGATTGTCTAGTCCAACCCCCTGCTAGAGTACATTCATCTAGAGGAGTTGCACAGGTTCGCACCTAGGCAGGTTTGTCAGGAATATCTCCAGAGAAGGAGACTCCACAACTTCTCTGGGCAGCCAATTCCTGTACTCTGACACCCTCGAAATAACAAAGTTTTTCCTTGTGCTTAGGTGGAGCTTCATGTGTTCCAATTTGTGCTCGTTGCCTCTTGTCCAGTCACTGGGCACCACTGAGAAGAATCCAGCCCCTTCCTCTTGACACCTGCTCTTTAGATACATAGAAGCATTTATAAGATCCGCTTTCAGGCTTCTCCAGGCTAAAACAGACCCAAAGGCCTCAGCCTTTCCTCATGAGAGAGATGTTTCAGTCCGCGAACCATCTTTTGTAGCCCTTTACTGAACTCTCTCCGGTAGTTCCTAGACTTGAACAGGGGAACCCTGAACTGGACACAATACTTCCAGGTATGCCTCACTAGGGTGGAGTAGACTGGTAGGAGAACTTCCCTCGACCTGCCAGCAACATTCTTCTTAATGCATCCCAGGATACTATTGGTCACAAGAGCGTGTTGCTGTCTCACGGTCAGCCTATTGTCCACCAGGACTCTCAGGTCCTCCGCTGCAGAGCTGCTTTCCAGCAGGTCAGCTCCTAATGTGTACTGGTGCAGGGGCTCATTCCTCCCCAGCTGTAAGACCCTCATGCTTGAATGAAGTTTTGCCACCAAGCAATTTCATTGATTTCAACAAATGTGGTTTATAATTTCCAAAATTATGAATGAGCTGGATTCACACAGCTAAGGAACAAAATGAAAGTAGCAGTGTCGTATAACCTCACCTATATATTTCAGGGAAAAAAAAAAAAAAGAAAGAAAGGAAGAAAGAAAAAAGAAAAAAGAAAAAAGAAAGAAAGAAAAAGAAAAGAAACTTTGAAAAACTGTTTCTGAATGTCTGTGTATTTTTTTTCCTAATTTTGGACAAAAAATGAGAAGAGCTAACATTCCTAACTTAAAATGTATATGCCAAGACTAAGTTTGGAGCAAGTAATTTATTATAAGTATTCAATCCTCAAAATAGGAAGGGAGTCTAAGAAAAAAAAACCAACCAATATTACTACAAAAATGGTACAAAATTGTATCATCAGAGTTTTACAACACTGAACATCTGGAAGTCATGTGTTTACTCCTGGGCCAGTAGAGGAGCACACATATTATTGTATCCAGCTTCCCCCCCCATCAAAACATAACAAAAGCACTATTATGTCCAAACGGTGTGGTTAAAATTCTCATTTGGAAAAAGCCAATCTTAACTGAAAAATTTCGAGTAGTAGAATTTCCACCTTGCTTTTGTGTTTTTTTCTGCCTTTTTTGTTTCTCTCCATCCTACTGAGGCAGTTGAAGAGACACTGGAATTCATATCCTCAATCAGATACAGAGGGCAAGTGTGAAACTATAATCGTGTATCAAGGTATAACCCATACTTGCAGTTGTAAGCTGCAGTCCTGCAAATCCTTTTTCTATTGCTGAGGCTTCCAGGGCTAAGGAGGAACCTTTCACAGCTGTTTCAACTGTTACCTGAGAGCTATGTTCCTGTTACTTTTAAAAATAATTACTGTAACTTTTTCATTGTGCCCAGATGTCCCAAAATCAGAGCTCTGCGGAAATGGGAGAATGAAAACTGTTCAAGTAAGCAGAATATACAACTAAGGGAGCGTGTTAATGATACACGGAAGAAGGAACAGGCATTCACATAATATGAAGAAACTGAAAATGTTCATCAGTTTTAGTAATAGCCTCAATCAAAGCAGCTTTTAGGGGGAAGAAAAAAAGCCTACAATTAGGTTTGATATAATTAAATGCTATTTCTAATGATATCTTTGGTAGTTGGAGATATGTATCTACCGAGTAAGTATTACCTAAAAATAGTAAGGAATATGTGAAACATCATGTAAAAAATTAGTATGTTTCTTTTATTTGCTTAGTGTCTTCTAGAGAATAATTTGGATAGAAATGTATGCTGCTAGTCTCCATTCAGTTCCTTTGCTGTGATTCCAAAGAGTATAATAGAATTATCTCCGATTAGTAGTTGTGTAAGAACTAGCTGTTATATCATATGTAATTCCCAGTGCTGTAAATGCAAGTGACGAAGCTGAAACCAAGCCTGGGAAATCCATGCCTGTGCAGGCCTTTTTCTTTCCTGTTACAACTGGGAATGACCTCTTTAAAAGGTGAGACAGAGCTCGAGAAATTCAACTTCTGAGTTAAGTACCTCCTGGAGACAGGAAAGAGGAGAGGGACGTACCAGCAAAAGGCAGAGAGCCTGAGGTCAAGATAGATGAAGTGAAGATGCAATCCACATGGGCAAGACACAACTGCACGTATTTCATTTTTCCAGTGTTTCCTCCAGCTACAGGAGCTAGAGGGAAAAGCTGCAGTGGAAAGAAGCATGGTGGGCTTAGGGATTGCACATATTCCAAAACTGCCGTGGTACTTTGGACCATCACAGCCTTGGTGCTGTGATAGATGACGGCATGATCTGAAGGCTGGTCAGAGGTGGATGTCAAGGGACGAACCAGCACTCTGAGTAGTTTTTACACTATACTTCTTGCTCCAGGAAGCTAGGGTCCTAAACTCTGCACAATTCAGTGGAAACCTGCAGAGGCTGTTGGGACTGGGGCAGATTTCTGTGGCAAGAACTTTATTTTTTATCAAAGAAACTATAATGTAATCTCATAATTCACATGGCCAACGTGATTGACAGTGGTTGAATTTGGGGTAGACACAAATGCAGTCAATGAAACCATAAAGAATGAAAAAAGAAGTCTTGTTTCTTCCTGCGTGGTTATCCAGATCACATCCATGTCAATCACTTACTGAGAGAACTTTCTGTCAAGAATGTCAAAAGTCTATCCGGGAGTGTATGTGATATTTCTCTAGCAAGTACTGAAAATAGGGACTATGCTACAGGTATCCATTCTATTGCACCAAGTGTGACAACACAGGGGACAAAAGAAGGACATTTTTTCCAGCAACCTGAATAATCTCACTACAAATAATCTCAATGCAAATATCAAACACGTAACTTCATAGGAAACTTCACTATTTCAGTAAAAGGAAGCTCAACAACTTATGCATTAGTGTATATCCTTCAGCTGCAGAGAGAATCAAAATAGTCTGCTATTTAATAAATATTGAAAGCATCAACCTGTTAAATTAACTCTTCCTAACAAAGACAAAAAACCATCAGATTTATCTAGGATTAATGGCATATTGTTAAGTATGTGATACTTCAGCAGCATAAGCTAAAAGACTCAGGAGCATAGGAGGACCAGATACCAGCAAGACTGTCTTTGATCTATTATGAACTATTGGTGTAGAAACAAAAGAAGATTTTTTGATCAACAATTAAACCTAGTCGAATAACTCAAAGTAAGGCATTCAGCAGAAGAAGCTATAGGAGTTCAAATTTGCAAACAATGCAAAAAAAAAATTGATATCTTGTCATTTGTAGTGATAAAGAATATATCATGGTGATAATCTATAAACCTCCCTTGTACTTATTTTTTAAAAAAAACCCCTCAATAATGTTTTTAAAGACAAATTATTTCTGAATTCTAATACTATTCTTCTAATAGAATAACAACATATAGGATCTCCATTCATTCAGAAATTCAGTAATGACATCAAAATCTGAAACGGCCTAAATTTGATAATATACTGGCAGAACTTTTAAGATATATTCTAAAAAAATTTCTGTGTCTCTGTAAGTCTCAGGAAATAAAGATGCCATAACTCTCATCTATCAAAAAAAGGCAGGAGATTGCTACAGTGTATTGCCAATCATCAACTGTAACTTCAGACTGAAAGGAGTTACAGGTGAAATGATACTTAGCACTCTGTGAGAGAAGTAGGGTAGATGGTCTGTTGTGTTCTTTGTCTTTGGTAGACAAAGACACACATCTACAAGACACACATCTACACCTGTCAGTAGACTTCAGTTTTGTTAGCTGCCTTTAAATTTTTGGGTCTGACAAAAATATACTGATAACGTAACTTCTGATGGTAACAAGACTGTTCCATGATGATGTCATTGATAGAGTTGGTTAGGACAATGTCCTGACTAATTCATATCCCATTGAGTTTGACAAAGAAATAACCTAACAACTCCCCTCCCTAGATTTAAATATAATTTTGTCCCCCAGCCATGCTACACCCAGACAAAGCAAGGAGTTTGATCTGGATACATTTTTCACAAGGCGGAAATTGCTTAAACTTAATGGGTGTTGAAACCCTCAGAAAGTCTTTTTAGACCATTATGAGATGTGGTATGGTAAATGTTTTGCTCCTGAGACAAAGTCACTGATTATTGGCTTTAGAAACCTTCTTTGTAAAGAGACAGGGAGTCATTGTGAACAGTGGAAAAACACTGAAGTGATAGATATGCCTTCACCAGGTGAAGTTCAAACAGAAACATATGGTCAGAAGCTATCAAATAATTTTGTCATCTTAGCAATACATCAGATGACAGCTTTTTGTACAAGGGCCTGGAAAGGTGCACTACCAGATGCAGCACATCTTTAGGCTGATTAACAGGCAGAGTTTGGAAAGAGCAAAGCAGAAAACTTCAAAGTAGATAAAATGTGTACACAGTGACAGCAATATCTGGTTTGGTGTGAAACATTGCCTCACTATTGATGGTACATACAGTTTTTAAATGGGTTTTACCTGAACCATCTGTGTGCCACACTGTGCACGATATAGCAGAATAACATTTGTAACAATAAAGCTCTGGAACACATTGGTCTTTCAGGGAGTAAAGCAACAATCATCACAGAACAGCTGTGCTGGGCCAGTCATGTATCTTGAATGCAAGACACAAAAATGCCACTGAAGATGATGAACAGTGAGCCATAGAAATGGGTGAGGTAAATATACAGGAGTACACAGGAACACAACCTTAGCCAATATGCATTTCATGTCGGGAGTTAACATGTACTGTCAACATAAAAATCACACCAATACACAGTAGTCTGAATGTGAGTGTCTTGATCTAAGAAGCTCCGTCCACCCAATGCACAAAAAAGACTATTTCCAAACCACCAACGTGATTAGCAGGAGGAGGCTTGAGTCTAGATAGGAGACACTTCCTGTCTCAAGTTCCTTCATCAAGCTCTATGTCAAAACACCTACACAGAAGGCACTTTTCTTCTATGGCAAAGAGCTACTCCTAAAACCAACTGAATCTAGTTAATGGGTTTTTACTGTCTTATTGTATGTGGTGTCAAGGTCACATATGAAATGTAAATTAATTACTTGTACTGTTATAATTTTGGGAATAATTTTAGGGTTATAATAATGGGAATTAAGATCTCTAAGCACATGATTAGGTTCTTAGAGAGCTAAGGTCCTGTTTTCCATAAGTTACAAGAACACCAAAGTTAGCCAAAGCCACTTTTAAAAGCAAGTGATTGAACAAGACCTGCCGACTATCAGAAAGCAAGAGTAATTATCAAACATAGATCACTTTTCATTTTGCTGTTGAAAGATACATTATGTTTTAATAAAGTCTTTCCAATACATGGTCATAGCTAAGAAATCTTTTTTCTATAAAAGAAAATATAGGAATCTAAACATAAGCATTGATAATAAACCAGACCAGTCTATCCAAGAAGACAACATAGCCTGTATTAGCATGAACAGACAAGTAATTGGAGACTCACCAGAAAGCTTACCAAAAATATCAATCAAATCATGACAGCCTTATCACTTCCAATTGATTTGATAAAATCACACCTGATTTTAAATAGGTCATGTTTTCATGACCTTTCACTTCAGTCCAACATAAAAATATCTTCATAAGGCACTGTAGCATAAAAGCTCCAATATTTCCCCTCTGTTCATTTTCTTTACTTTTTTTATTATTCTATTTTATTTGTTTTATTTTTCTCAGGGACTTTCTATCTTTATGTTAAAATGGGAAATGTTATTGGCAGGGATGATATTTACCATATGCTCAGATGGCAGTTAGTTGTTGCTAAGCTGTATTTTGCCATAACTATCTGCTTATGCATAATTTTTCTTCTACCTATCTTAATTGACATTACATTGACAAAGTGGATTATAGCAGGAAAGCAGAAAAAAAAATCTCAAAAAGATAGTATCATTAAACACAGCTTTTTTTTAACTTTATCGTGTTTTTATCTGGGCTTATTAGAAAAATAAGGTTTCATAGAAGCTGCAGTCCTTTGACTGATATGTTTTCCTTTCAATAAATTGTGATCACAGAACTCTTGGCTTGTTATACTATCATACTAAGAGTCAGATCACTAATTCTTCATGATTCTATTAAATTTGAGTTTGTACAGAGCATTATTATGTTGGTTAAAGTCTCATTTGCTGCCATTTGGAAAAAGATACTGAAACTTTTAATATAAGCTCCTTACGCGAATTAAAATGTCCAATATCATAAAGCACCAGGCAATATTGTATGTTCTTTGAAAAGAAGGTCACAGCACATCATCATCTAAGAAGATGCCACATTGCTGACTGATCCAGTCCATTGTAATGACAACCATCTGGGCAAAGAAAATCTCCTCTGCTAGGGCTTTGCAAAACAGATACACACATGCCTCAAATCTAGAAGCCTTTAATGAGAGGGGACAATTCCTATATCTAGATGTGAACCTCAAATCAAGCCCACAAATCTGAATATTAACAAATGTTTGGAGATAAGACTCATGTTCCTAATTAAGATTCAGATTCTAATTTCACATCTGGATGTTTTGCTTAAGAAATCTCAGTAAAGAATATTTTTTTGTATATATGGAAATTTCTAAAACCCAAGGGTTGTGACTTGAGGCCTTTTTAATAGGAACAGATATTCATATTCTACAAACTCTCACCAAAAAGAGAAAATTATCCACTTTCATGTGATTGTGTTGAAAAAAAATTCGAAGATTTATACTTTCATAACACCTGTAATAATACTAATAAAGCTAGTCTGCAGCCTATTAAAGGTTTAAGTCCTTCACAAGGGTTCATGTTTGTCGCATTGCAACTCACCATTTTAGAAAGAGAACTAAGCAAAGGAAAATGCTAATATGCATTCTCCAAACAAACTAAATTAGTTTCCATGGCAAAAATGAATCTAGTGATGATTGGTACAGCACTGATGAGGTTACTGCAGTGTAAAGTGGAACATGCTGTTTCAAAAGGCTTTTATAATCCCCTTGATAATGCAATATAACATTCAAATAACCACTCTTGAAGCATGAGTTAATGACTTAAATGCAAAAGCATGAAACTTCCGGAAATTACTGTGGAGGCCTTAAATTCAGTTGTTTATCCAAACTTTCCTGAAGCAAACGGACTCCTTCTCTTATACAAATTTTGATCCCTTCCCTCTTTAAGGCATGTTACATAAAAAAAATCCAACCAGTACAAAAAAGCTCTTTGTCTGCTGCATTTTTGATTTAGAAGAGATGTCTTCAAAGAAGAGAACTGTGTTGAACCAAAACTGAAATAATGGTTTGCCTATATTCAGATGCTAAAGGAACCCAGGCTTATCGTATTTGTGTGGACTTGGGAGATTCATTCCTTTGTTTGTTTGCTACACCTTTTACTTACTATTGCATGAGGTTTTAAACCTTACTGCATTTCCATAGGTGTTGTCTCAGAGGAAGAAATAAAGGAAATATGATGCACCATCTGTTTGTTGGTCAATGTTCCTTTTAGGTTAGTACTATTATTGAATGTGATGCTAGTTCGTGGGACAGCTAAAACATGAAGATTATTTTGCTTTCTAGCACTGCAGTTTCTTTTACAGGTCACACGCATCACAAAAGCAGGCCTATACCTTCTGAAATTTTGTCTTCTTTGATTTTTGTCTTCCTCTCAAGTGACCTGAATTTTGCTCACCAGTTACTGTGGGTGAGGCAGTGTTACCGGTTTCATCCCAAACAAGCCCAGTTCCCAGGACTCAAAACTACAGGTACAGGAATTTGGGGCATAAATGAGGACGCTTAAAAAACTCACAACTCTGTAATGTTCTACACAAAATACTACTGGGAACACTGTTATTTGTTGTCCCAGTGTTACTCATACCTGTCACACAGAAAGCATCCACACAACCAGGAAGACGTTTCAGTAGGTATTCTCCGAACAACCGAGTTAGCGGAGATTGGTTTCTACAGATTCTTTTCCTGCCAGAATCCTGGATCCTGTCATCTTTTTTGAACCCTGCACCTCTGCCCTGTAGCACCAGCCTTTACAGGATTAAAGACCCTTCCAATGTCCTTCATCACCAGCTGGGCATGTGACAGCATGCTGTGTCTGTCTCCAAGCTAAGTGTGTGATTGGCTGGCAAGTGTGCTGATGTACTAGCCAGAAGGCCAAATGGAAGTGATAGCTGCTGAGCTCAGACTGCAGCTTGTCTCTCTGCAGTGACAGTCATTTGGACATCTTTCCTCTACTTGTTCACCAATTTTTACAGAATATGTCCCACCATCCCTCTGATGTATTTGATGTAAATTAAGCAACATGTTTGCAAGTTGGTTTCAGAACCTAAGGAATAAGTAAGTGGTCAAGCAGTGTTATATTTCTAAGTTTAACTTCCTGAGGAAGTCAGATTAAGTTTTGGGAACTGCTTCAGATTGACAATAGTGCCTCTTTTTCATTGGTTACCATTTTTCCAATATGAAACAAAATATTTCAAGAAGTACTTCTCATGTGTGTGCAGTATTACTGTGTCACTGCATTTGAGAGCCTATTGAAGAGAAATATCTTGAACATGGGAGGCTGAAGAGTTTAGAATCTTTATGACAAAGTTAGTCCAAAAGCTCATTTCAACTATTACAAATTCAGGACACATAACCCAGTTCATCTATGTTGGATTCTTCTATTTGTCTGAAATCTCTATAATATTTAGACAAAAGTATTTTCTTCTTATTAAGTAATTATTATCAGTGTGACACTGTTGTTTTAGAAGATGACATAGTCAACACTTTTCTCCATCAGACTAGTGTAATATATTTTGATGACAAGAAATTACAAAAAAGTATGTAGATTGTTGTGCATTAAGAGGCAATATCAGGCATGCCTGTGAACAGTGCTGAAGATCATATTACTCCTTCACAGTAGATCTGTTGACATTTGTAGCTTTGCATGCATCCAAATCCTATTGCTTTTTAAAGTATAACTGGAAATTCAAGAACAAATTCAGCCTTTAACCTGCTCCAGAATCCCAGTGTTCCCATGTCCCATTCATTACGTTTGTCCACTGAGAATCAAATCCTTTCTTCCGCCCTAATATTTATTAGAGTAGTATTAATATTAAGAGACTTATTGCAAACATCAGTTTAAGGAAAAGGGAAATTCTGCTTCACACAGCACTCTTCTTGATTTTTACCTGGCCTTCTAAACTGTGAATGCTGCTAGCCACTTTACCACTCTGCTGGCTCATATAGGTTAAGATTTTTCATGTCATGCTCAGCAACACTGGCGACAACAGTGGAAGATGTGCACCTAAACTTAGGTGGGACATCAGACTGTATCTACTAATTAAATTGATAATTGTATCTCTCTCTTTCGGTACTACTATACTTGTTCTAAAAATTACAAACAAAATTTAATAAATTTAACGTGGATATAATGTACACAAGAAAACAGAGAAATAAATGGACACCTACCTACTTTTCCCATTAGCTTGAAAAATCCCATTATTGGATAGGAGACTGTTTACATGCAGGTAATGCAGAAGAAAAAAACCAGAGAAACTAATTTTATTCTTTATTATGGCACTAACTTTGTACAATGCTGTGCAGAACTTGGTAGTGCTATTGCAGAAGTATCTTGAGCCTCACATTTTACTGGGACAATTGTACTCAGACTAATGAGAAAAAAACCCTTGACTTTGCTTAAGAGCAGTATATGTGAAAACTTGATTGTTTCTTTTATTGCTTCACTTAGAGACAGATGCAGAGAAAAGAAAGGACATGTATAGTATGTGTGTTAAGGAAGACCCTGTTTAGAACAGAAAGCCAAACAAAAGAGTTTGAAATAATTCCAATCACGGCAACAGCTAGAATTTATATTATATTATATATATATATAACACGCAGAAGTACAAATCTTAAGACTTTTTATATTAATGTTCTTGGTCAAAAGGGTAAATAGAACTGAAAAGCAGAATTTAGACATAACATCAAGTTGTTATTTTCCATATTATGTTAATTTATATAGCAGTTATTTCTCACAGTCTTCGCCAGGCTTTCTAAACCCGGGTTATTTCACCAGTTATACCAAGCTTATTAGCGCTCCATGAATGGCACTTAATGAGTTAATCTGTGGCTTTCTGATAACTACAGAATTAATTTTCTCCGTTCAAATCCTAGAGAAGTGTTCTCAGACAACTGGGAATTCTCTCAAATGTGCTAAGCCAAAGAGTTTATTTTATGCAGGGCAGCTATATCACAGTGTGCACGTCTTGTGCTATATGTATAGAAGCCCTTGTAAGCTAAAGCGCAAACTTTATGTAATGAATGCAGTGGAAGTTGTGAGTCAAGAGACATTAACTGACAATTTATCCAGAAATCTAAAATTTATAAAGATATTTAAGATCCATAAACTCTTAGAGCTTCTCAGAAATATCCTATCTGGAGCATGATCTAAGTTTGAATTTAAGTCTGCTTGTAATAATAGGTTGCACTGTAGACCTCAAGGAGTTTCTTCCAAGCAAAGTTACTGTGTAATTGTATGATCGAATGGTAGAAAGTTACTTGGTGTGGATTGTACTGGGTTGGGAATTTTTGAAAGAGCTGGTGTAGAAAAGGAGGGTTACATTTGGCCAGATGTTTACTTTTTAATTTTTTTAGAGCTCCCTTTGGTACCCAGTAAATAAGAAAAAAAAAAAAGCCTGACAGAGTATGTGAATTTAAATGAATGTAACAAGAATGAATGTATACAATGAATGCATACAGTGAATGTAAAAAACGAATGTATGCAAGAAGGGCTGGAAGCAGAATCCAGGGAACTACAGGCCGGTCACTCTGACCTTGGTGGCAGAGAATGTTATGGAGCAGATCATCTTGAAGGCCATCACACGACAGGTACAGGGCAGCCAGGTGATCAAGCATGGGTTTATGAAAGAGATACTGCTTGACCAACCTCATCTCCTTCTATGACAAGATGACCCTCCTGTGGGGATGGGTGAGGGAAGGGCTCTGTATGTTGCCTATCTAGATTTTAGTAAAGCATTTGGGGCACAGTTTCACACAGCATTCGCACAGCTGCTCATGGTTTGGATGAATGAACTCTTCTCTGGGTAAAAAACTGGCTGGATGGCTGGACCCAGAGTGGTGGTAAATGGAGTTCAATCCAGTTGGCAGCAGGTCACAAGTGGTGTTCCCCAGGGTTCAGTATTGGGGCCTGTTCTCTTTAACATCTTTATCAATGGTCTGGATGAGGGGATTGAGTGTCCCCTCAGTCACTTTGCAGATGACACCAGGTTAGATGTGTTGATCTGCTTGCAGGTCAGGAGGTTCTACAGAGGGATCTGGACAGGCTGGATTGATGGACCAAGAACAACTCTATGAAGTTCAACAAGGCCAAGTGCTGCACTTGGGTCACAACACCCCCCTGCAATGCTACAGGCTGGGGGAAGAGTGGCTGGAAAGCTGCCCAGCAGAAACGGACCTGGGGGTGCTGGTCAACAGGTGGCTGAATATGAGCCAGTAGTGTGCCCAGGTGGCCAAGGAGGCCAACAGCATCCTGGCTTGTATCAGCAAGAGTGGGGCCAGCAGGAGTAGGGAAGAGATTGTCCTTCTGTACTTAGCCATGGTGAGGCTGTGCCTTGAATACACTGTGTCCAGGTTTGGGCTCCTCAGTCCAACAAGGACATTGAGGTGCTGGAGTGTGGCCAGACAGGAGCAACAAAGCTGCTGAATGGTGCAGAGAACAATTCGTATGAGGAGCAGCTGAGGGAAATGGAATTCTTTAGTCTGGAGAAAAAGAGGCCAAGTGGTGACCTTATCGATCTCTCCAACTACCTGAAAGGAGGTTGTAGCGAGGTGTGGGTCGGTCTCTTCTGCCAAGAAACAAGCAATAGAACGAGAAGAAATGGCCTCAAGTTGCACCAGGGAAGATTTAGATTGGCTATTAGGAAGAATTTCTTTACAGAAAGAGTTGCCAAGCATTGGAACTGGCTGCCCAGGGAGGTGGTGGAGTCCCCGTCCCTGGAATTATTTAAAAGACATGTAGAAATGGTGCTGAGGGACGTGGCATATTGGTGACCTGGCAGTGCAGGCTGAACGGTTGGACTTGATGATCTTGAAGGTCTCTTCCAACCAAAATGATTGTGTGCCTGACTGCTGTTTGAAAGTCCCACCACCCGGCTTGGCTCACCTGACATCAGTATGGTATCGCATATCCCATTGGCTAGGTGCGTTTGGCTATGCCGGCTGTGGAAATCAAGCCTATCCTAGCTGAACCCAGGACAATGAAAAAGTGAATTCACTAATTTGGCCACATTGTCGAAACTCATGCTGAAACACATGTCGAAACTCATGAAGACATAGCTCTTCACTCCTTCTACAGCCTTATACTCATCTCCCTAGCAGGCACATTCAGAGTGATAGAGAATATTCTCTGTCCCAACTAAGAAGATGATCAATGACTCCTTGCCAAGTATAGAGAGAACAACATTCCAGAAAGTAAAGTTTAACAGAGAACCAACAGATGCCAAGATTCAGTTTCTCATTCTGGGATGGCCATGCATTCTCAGGCCAAGGAAAGACAGCATACAACGGTAAAGACACTGAAAGAAGGCATTGCTGTAGCATCTCATACCATTTTTCATTTCTTCTCCTTCCTTTCGCTTCTCCCGTAACAGCCTCTGAGTCCCAAGAACACACCGCGAGCACACAGTCCGTACCAGCCTCTGAGTCCCAAGAACACACCGCGAGCACACAGTACATTCACCACACACATGAGCTTTTGGTCTAAATAAAGCACCTGGCCAAACTTTTAGGCACTTATGAAGGAAGAAAGAAGAAGAAAGAAAGAAAGAAGGAAGGAAAGAAAGGATGAAAGAAAGAAAGAATGAAAGAAAGAAAGAAAAAGAGTATACAAAGAAAAAAGGGAAAAAAGAAAAAAGA
>NW_010388916.1:33170-33509 GCF_000710305.1 Buceros rhinoceros silvestris | reverse complement strand
AAATGCATCAGTGCCTCCGAGGAAAGAACTCGAGGAGAAGCGGAAAATTCATCCCTTTGAGCTCCCTTATTAGGAGGAATGGGGTTGGTTTTGCTTTTTTCCTCCCTGTTTTTCTTAAGTACAGGTGAAAAGTGGTTATTTCTGCCCGGTGACATCCCCATGGGTCTGTCCCGAGGTGTAAGAGGCAGCCCCCAAACCCGGGCGAGCTGTACACAGCTCTGCCTGCAGAGACGGGAAAACTCAGCGCACCCAACACATGGAGAGGACGCGGGGTCATCGGAGCTGCAGCAGCTCAACCCTCCTCTGCTCAAGCACCACCAGCCCTCCTCCACTCAAGCA
>NW_010388916.1:32554-32923 GCF_000710305.1 Buceros rhinoceros silvestris | reverse complement strand
GTGGGAGCTTGTACGGGTGATTTGCTGGGCTGGTGGGTCTCTCCAGGGGCAGCTGAGCTGGAGCTCTCGCTGTTCCTGAGGAGCTGTTTGCGGAGGAGGGCTGGCCAATAGCGTTAGCAGGGGCTGTGATGATGCAGCCAGTTTTCTGGGGCTGCAGGTTATTTATTTTGCTTAATTTTCTTTTTTTTTTTTTTTTCCCTGAAGGTGCCCTCCCTGCGCTTTGCCCAGCAGCGCGTGTTGGGAGCATACCCCCAAATGCGCGCCCCCCAGCACAGTGTGGGAGCTTGTACGGGTGATTTGCTGGGCTGGTGGGTCTCTCCAGGGGCAGCTGAGCTGGAGCTCTCGCTGTTCCTGAGGAGCTGTTTGCGG
>NW_010388916.1:31389-32401 GCF_000710305.1 Buceros rhinoceros silvestris | reverse complement strand
GGGGTTGCAGTTTATTTATTTTTCTTAATTTTCTTTTTTTTTTTTTTTTCCCTGAAGGTGGCTGAGGCTGTATCTAGGGCAGGGGTTTTTTTTGGTTCAGGTGGCCTGTGGGCACCTTCTAGATCGATAGCGCAAATTAGAGAGTTCACGCAGGCCGTTGGCTTGCGCGAGATGTGTTCAATCCTCCCCTAATAGCTGTCTCGCCCAGAAACTTCCAACGCTCCCGCTCTTGTAGCACCTAAGTGCTAATGAGCTGAAGCTGCAGAATACCGATGAGACCTCGAATACGGATCAGCCTCTCCAGGCCCAGGCGGGCTGGCCAGAGGCTTTAAAATCGTTTCAGCCGGCACCCGGAGGGACTGGTGCAGCCCATCAGAGAGGGTTAAGTGAGGTGTGCCTGGTGGAGGAGGTCTTTGCTGCCCGTGGTGAGCTGCTGTGGGTGTCCCCAGCTCTTGTCTCCAGCAGAAGGGTAGGAGGCTTGTTCTGGGGTGAGGAGAGCTCGAGCTCTGGTTTAATCACCAGTATCCGGGTGCTTTGCTGCCCTCTGTTTTTCCCCTGGTAATCGGTCATCCCTGGATATAAGTTGCTAAACTCTGCTTTGTTTTCACCACCACCTTGGATAAAGCTGCTCCAAGACTTTTCAGTCCACCCTAGCAGCCTGCGGTGCAAATCCAGCCCCAGCGTGTGCGTATTTAAGGCGTGAGCCATGGGACCGCTCCACGTGCAGCCGCTACGCTGCTGTGCTTCGCTGGGACCTGCATCGGGGCCGACAGCTGCTCCCCATTGCCGAGGTGCTGGAAAGCCGGGGAGGTTTGCCGCTGCCGTCAGCGGGAGCCCCAGAGCAGGAGGAAAACTCCTGGCTTGCCCGGAGAATGTGGACCTCTTGGCTTGAAATTCCCGTTGACTTTTCAGAGGTGGGAATGCTTGTGGGGAGACGCGGGGGTGGGAGAAGGAAGCCTTAGCAGTACGAAGCCTACAAATACCGAAGGTTGAAGCGAGTACTTTGGCGGGG
>NW_010388916.1:13183-30925 GCF_000710305.1 Buceros rhinoceros silvestris | reverse complement strand
GCGGCAGCGAGTGCTGCAGGCACGTGGGCAGAGGGCTGCGGAGAAGCCGGGCGAGCCAGGGTGGCTTTTTGCACTTGATTTACATCTCTGCGTGAAGGAGCCTGGAACCTTGACGAACCAGAGCAGGAACCTTGCTATCAGCTGGGTTTTCCTCAGTGTCATTCTCCGCTCGGGGCTGCTTATGTCTCTTTTAGCGTGATCTCCCCTTTTCTTCTTACGGAAGCTGAGATCCCATAAGTGAAATCCAAGGTTTCCTACTAAAGCTCCAGCTTGGGTCTGAAGCTGCTCTGCACACGTGGCTTCTCCAAGCATCACTCCTCTGGCTCAGTGAGGCAATTAATTAAGTATTTCCTAGGTCATCTCAACCCTCTGCAAAAGCCCTGCAGAATATCACTGCCTGCAACAGGTCCCGCTCAGTGTCAGCCACGAGACGCTGTTGGATGAGCTTGAGGGTACCCTGGGGATGCAATCGTGCAATGGAAATGGTGCCTGGTGAGCCCTTGCTGGGGGCAAGAGGCGTTTAGCTGAGGTGCAGCTGCCCTCAGCCCTGCGAACGGGGCCCCAGGGATGCTCTTCACCTCTCTGCCTCGCAGGGTTGGTAATCGCTGCGTAAACACTCCGCAGCTGCCGTGCGAATCTGGCGCTGCCTCACCCCAATCGATACAGCTCCAGGGACAGAGCGTGACCTGGCCGAGCCAGCTGGAGTGATGGGCAGCATTGTTGGGTGCAATTTTGTCAGCTGGGTTAAGCAAGGGGGACATGGAGGTGCTAGAGGCTCTCAGGGCTCTGCCAAAGCGAGGTGTAGGGGTGGCAGTGGCTTCTAGGATGAGAGGAAACAGCCTCAAGTTGCACCAGAGGATATTTAGGGTGGATATCACGAAAAATTTCTTCATAGAAAGGGTGGCAAAGCATTGGCACGGGCTGCTCAGGGAGGTGGTGGAGTCCCCATCCCTGGAGGTGGCACTGAGGGACAGGGGTTAGGGACACTGGCAGTGCTGGGTGGATGGTTGGACTTGATGATCCTAAAAGTCTCTTCCAACCAAAACGGCTCTGTGATTCTCAGGGAGTCATCTGTCCAGCTTGCCTCCCCACCCCATTGGTTTTTTTAGGGTTGTTGAGGGTTTTTTTGAGAATGAGGCTGTGCCTGTCCTGTGCCAGGGTCTGTGCTTTGCTCCTGCTTCACCTGGGGGCTCTCTCCCCTTACGAAGGACCCGCTGCTGCACCTTCCTCCTCAAAACCGCATTTCCTGGCCCCAACATGACGGGGGACCTGTAGCCCTTGGCACAGCCGCGTTCACTTGCACATCTGAGGATGCGCCTCTGGCTCCTGCAGCGCTGCTGGGTCCCAGACTGGGGTCCCACCTGGCTCCTGTGGCCATCACCGCCAAGAAGGGCTGGCTGTGGTCAGTTAGGAACACGTTTTATGGGGTCTTCTCACTCTGAGTCTCACCCCCGCCCCCCTCCCCACCAGACTGGGGTCCCACCTGCCTCCTGTGGCCATCACCGCCAAGAAGGGCTGGCTGTGGTCAGTTAGGAACACGTTTTATGGGGTCTTCTCACTCTGAGTCTCCCCCCCGCCCCCCTCCCTGCCCGCTTTCTTGTGCTGAGCCCACACCCCTGCCGACAGTCAGCACCTGAGAGAGATGGTTTGTGGCAAGTGCCCGGTTTGCTGCTGGCTGGCCCAGCAGGTGGCTGCACTCTTCCCTTTCCTGTCTGTTGAAGAAGTGGAAACTCCGGTTAAAAAGGGACTAGAGGAACGGGGGGGTTCAAGGAGCAGTCACGGGGCTGGGAAAGCAGCTGGTTGGCACCAAACAGCCCTGCAGGGATGTGCAGCACCAGGACCTGTGAACCCCCATGAGATTTTTCTCCTCTCAGGTGGCCAGGAGGGACTGTCCCTGCGGTCCCACGTAGTGATGGGAGCAGGGAGACTCCTGAGCAGGTCTGGGGCTGCCTGAGCCATGAGAGCCAGCTCCAAAGTCTGCCCCATGTGCAGCTCTGGAGCTCGAGATTGCTCCAAGCAGCAGATGGGGCCAGGACAGACCCTGCTGCCCTGCCTGGGACCGGCTTTGCACCTTCTTGCTGGAGTCTGGGGGATTTGTGAGCGTTGGAGAGGCCATGTCGCCTCATCTTCCAGAATAAGGGTGTTTTGGGTTGAGCTGCTCCTCCAGAGCTCATGAGAGACACCAAGAGCTAAATAAAGTGCTCACTGTGTATTTGGGGAAATTGCCCGTTTCCAGCACCAGCTCTGAGTGGGCTGGTGGCACGAGCTGTGCCTGGCTCGGCAGCTGATGGAGAGCACCAGCAACTGTCACAGCTCTTGGAGCCTCCCCAGCCAGGCACCGCTATCCCACTGGAGATGGGGCGGGAGGTCCAGTGCCCTGATCACCCATCCCAGCAGTGTTTTTCCTACAGTCCCAGCGCACACCCAATCACAAGCCGTGCTGCTTCTCAGGAACTTCTCCAAATAGTTCAGAAGGGCTCTGTGGGTCCTGGCGGTGGTGGCACCCACCTCTCAAAGGCCACAGTGGCCTCCTGGGCTCTGACCTGGCTCCTTTTCTCTGGAAGGGAGGTGAGCTGGGGCTGGGATTGAATCCCACGAGGACCCTTCTGCTTCACCAGCCTGGCAAACCACAGAGCCAGGTCGACAGGAGTTTGGGTTTGGTGTGTTTTTAACTAGACTGGCGTGTCTGCTCGCTCTGCGTTTGGTGAATCTTGCTGGAGGTCTGGGGGACCTCAGTGAAGATTGAAAGGTAGGGGGTTTTGGGGTTGTTTTTTTTTTTTTTGTGAGTGTGGAGTAGCATCTGCAACATGTGTGTAGGGGGAGAAATATCCCCTCAGCGAGGGGGCTGCTCCAGCACCATGGGGCCGTGGTGGGCATCTCCGCTGCCCTCCTGAGCTGAGCCCCATCGGTGGTAAGACTTGTCCTTTCTTGCCATCCCACCTCACCCTGAGTTTCTTTAATTACAGCTTTGGGAAGGATTTTCCCCTTTATTCTCCCAAATCTTCTCCTTAATTAAAATCCTCGATCTGGGCCAGCAGGAAGCAGCTGTTGCCTCTTTGCTGCATGCTCGAGTGTATTGCAAGCTGCTAACGTGACTGCTGGCCACGCAGGGACAGGACGAGGGATGGCGTGGGGGGACAGGACGGGGCTCACCCAGTGGTGGGGGGCACCAGCGCGTCACTGTGCCCACCCGGCTTCTCCAGGCATCCTGAGGTGATGCTGAGTGGAGCTGGCTGCTATGACCACCCTTGCCTTGCCCACAGGGGGGCTGAGATTCAAGTGGGAACCGAGCACCTGGGCCCTCAGCGTGGAGTCCCTCCCCACAGGGATCCAAGTGCCAGCCCCCCGTGAAGAGGACACTGGGCTCAAACCAGTCATTTTGGGTTTGCCCAGCTCCTGGCCTGGAGAAGGGCTGGAAGATGCAGGTGGATGAACGAGCACCTGGGCCCTCAGCGTGGAGTCCCTCCCCACAGGGATCCAAGTGCCAGCCCCCCGTGAAGAGGACACTGGGCTCAAACCAGTCATTTTGGGTTTGCCCAGCTCCTGGCCTGGAGAAGGGCTGGAAGATGCAGGTGGATGAAGGTGATGTGGCTGGGGCTGTCCCTCGAGCTCAGTTTGCCCCTGGGACCCGCGATGTGCGTGGCCAGGGTCAGCTGTTTCTCACTCCTCCTCTCATTTGTGCACTCTCTTGTTCAGAGGAAGCACGTCGGGATCCAGCTGCAGAACCGCTGGATCCGAATCCAGTGCTGGCACCTCACAGGCCTTTTGGGACACCCCTGCCACCCTGTGCCCCCAGCCTTGCCACAGAGCAGGGATGTCCTGGGCACGGGCTCTGCAGCTTCGTTATGTTTTCTCATCGCTGAGGAGGTGACTTCATCCCTCCCCGCCTGCCTGGGGCTGGGGCTTCTGCAGCAACCCATCGTCAAAGCGGCGGGGAAGTGTCACCATCAGTCAGAGAACCAGTGGAGTTAACTTTATCAGAGATGATACGTCTCTCCTTAATGAAACTCGTGGAAGAGAAAAAAGAGCGCGCTGACAACAGATGTGTCGTCTCACCTCCAATTTACTGGCGCATGCATTTTTCATTCATGGAAGCGGCTGATATGCAGATTTATTCAGAGCAGAGCAGGTACAGCCCTCGATGGATCAATTATTGTAGCATGTTTAGGAGAAAGCGGTCTGGCTGAGCGCACGGCCATGCAAGGCACTTCCCAAAGCCGCACCAGATTTTGTCCCCAAGACAAGCTAAGAGGCCAGTCACCTTTCCCAAATCCATGCTCTTCTGCCCCAATTCTGTTCCTGTTCTGGGTCAGGAGAGACTTCCACCGACCTTCGTGGCTTGTGTCTCCCATGTACCTCATACAGGGTGGCCTGGGTTGGCTTTTGGTCTTCTTTCAGCTCCCCGTTGCTGGGGGAGCCACTCAGCTTCAGCTCCACCTTGTTTTGGAGAAATGCTGACAGACAGAGTGGAAAGCGGGTTTGCTTTACGGGCATATCGAGGTGGCTTCTTCAGGAGACCCTTCTTCCCTCTGTCAGGTGGGTTCTGGGGCCTTGGTCACCATCCCTTGAACCTCAACACCAAAGCCAGGTACCCCTTACTGGTGACCTGAGTTTGGCCTCCAGCCGTGTCTGAAGCTCTTTCCCCTCCCTACGCAGCGTGTTGTGGTTTCTCTCTGTGTTTGGGGGGAGCCAGCTCCCCCGTGGTGGAGGGGAGGACGCGCTCCTGAAGCCAAGGACGGTTTCAGCTCCTTGTGCTGATGAAACTGAGTCCAAGAAGAATATTGGAGGTCTTTTTCCCCCTCTCATTAGGAATGGAAGACAGGAGCCTTCTTTCTTCTGGGTACTACACAACCAGCATGAATTATTTAGGAGAAAGCATCTCTCCAATAAATAATCTTTTTATGTGGGGAGATTAAATCTGAGTTTTAAAAAGATAATAACAAAAGGAATTTCTCTCTCATAAGCCCTCTTACTTCACACAGCAGAGAGCCCAGGCATCCATTTCTGTATTGATCAGCAAATAGGTCCTGGTATGGATTTAGTTCACCCAACCGTGTTTAATTTTGGATTCATTGATTCAATGCAAAGATCTAGATGAAAAGCAAGTGGGCTGTTTCCAGTGCTGGTGATGCTATTTTTAAATAAATCTAGTGCACGCTAAAATAAATATGCAAAGCATTTTGTAAGTCCGTATATGGGTGGGGAAGAGGAGACCAGATGTACTAAAATATTTAACAAACTTTTTCCTGATTTCTCGAAATGCATGTTTTATTTAGTAAACACCAGCGCAATTTAATCTGATCCAATATTTGCTCCGATGGGCTGTCCCGCGCCCGCCGCCCTGTGCGAGCGGGTACGTGGGACCTTGAAGGAACCGTCTTTGTGGTGACATTGGTGCCACATTTAAATGCAAAGCTCATTAACCGCGTCTGGGATTTTGTGTTTGTTTCTTTCTTTTTTTGTTTTCACGTTCGTTACAAGAGCAAGAGATGAAATACCCATCTAGAATTCCCTTTCATCTCCAGGGATGTTTTTGCTGTTTTTTTTTTTCCCCTCTGTTGCTCAGATGACAAAGTTTCTCCTTCAGAATTTTATTTGATTTCAAAAGATGAGAAAGAATTAAAAGCGTCTCTGGGAGGCTGGGATCACCTTACTCTATCTGGGATTCTCCAGAAGGTGGATGTGTGAACTGGCCCCAAGGGATGGAGTTCATCCTGGGGCCAGAGCTGTGTCCCAGCTTTTTCTTCACCTCGGGATGACCATCCTGCAGATCTCAGCCCGTTTTCCTGGGGAATGATGTCCTGCTCTGGGCGTATGTGCCTGTCTCCTTGAAACCCTCAGCTTTCAATCCAATCAGATTTAATTGAATTGTGGTTTTGATCACATCTGACGGCGACAGAGATCTTGCTGGTAATCAGATTCCCATGGGTGACACGGAGATGGGGCTGGTGGAGGAGGGATGCGAGACAGTGGCTTGTATGCCCGTGCTGATGCTGCCAGGTCCTTATGAGACACCAGAGAAGCTACATGGCAGCCAGGCTGCCTCCACCCTGGGGTCAGATCAAGTTTTGGGGTCAGGTGAATTCACTGCATGTCTCAGTGGGGACTTAACCAGACAGGTTGTGCTGTTTCTGCTAAAACAAAAGAGCCAATTTCCTTGGCAAAGCCCCGAGGAAGCTCCACCTTGCTGCAGCTGCGGGCTGTCGGGGAGCACCTCCAGCATCCCCCACTGCTGCTGCTCTAGCACATGCAGCACCCAGCTTGGCCTCGTCCCGACCTGGCAGAGTGAACTGGCAGCTTGTCCTCCATCCCCTGGTCCTCGGTAGTAGCAGTGAAGACACTGGAGATCTCAAGTGCTGGAGATCCTGACTCCGGGCATTTATCCCCCAGGTTGGGGTGAAAACAATAATTCTCCACCCTGCCCTCAGCTTCTCCAAGGAGCCATTGGAGCCACAGATCTGTCCCTCACCCCAGGGGGCCAGTGCTGCTCACCCCAGGGCGTGTGGAGGCAAGAAGGTGGAGCTTGGGGCTCCACAACACAACCCCTGGTACCTGTGACCCTGTGATATGGCATTGCCATTGCACGGGGCCATAAGCCTTGCACTGAGTTTGCAAGGCCCCAGGACTGAGGCTTGGTGGACCTGCTCTGTCTGAACTTTTCTTGACCTTCCACAGCTTTGTTTTACCTGGTTTGAGCTGTAACAACAGTTTTTCTAGTCGAGCAGGCAGCTATGAGTAATTTATCAGACTTCTGTTTGCGTGGCGCAGCCCTAGTTTTACACAGACTACAGTGGCAAGCCGTTATTCTTTGTAGAATGAGATTTTTTTTACTCTAATATAATGATGTGGGACAGAGAAATACAGGCCTGGTATGAAAGTAGAGGTGTGAGAAGTGGAGATGCGGGCTGTGGTGTCGAGGAGCGCAAACGTGGGGTCCCAGGGTCAGCAGTGGAGACCCCACGGCTATAACCAACTCGTCAGGGGTCAGTGAAGGACACGCAGAACTGAGTTTAGGAGCAAGGAGGAGGACAAGAAAATAGTATCTAATGTACAAAAATGGCACGGCATGTGGTGACTTCAGATTGAACGTGGAGCTGCAGGGCAGTGGAGAAAACACCAGGCGTGAAAATGCTAGTGACCATCTAAAAATGACCCCAAGTGGACGCTAAATAAGGATGAAGAATCCATCAACAGGGGTGTCATACCCCTCCCATCGACTACTCCAGATTAACAGAGGACATGAGCCCTCCTGGCTCCTGCTCCATCCCTGCCCTGGCTGGTGGGAGGGAAAGGCCATTTCCTGCCACCTGCACTTGGGAGGAGAATGTTCCTTTGAGCCTGGTGAGGAGGGTGGGCTGGAAGAGGGTTCCGTGCCTTTAGGAGCCTGTGGAGCAGAGGTGGCAGTGGAGAGCGTGGCAAGCTGAGGATTCAGAGGGTGGGCAGGTTTCCAGATGGTGTCAGTGGTCTCTGCAACAGATCCCCTCCCATCTGTGATACCCAATCCACAAAAACTAGGGTAACTTTTCTTGCCTTTGATGAAACCAACACTTAGAGCTCATTTCCACTGGTTCATCCTTATCAATGACATGTATGAGGGGGCCAGGAGAAAGGTTCAGAGCAGATGACTCCATCAGAAGTCCCAGGAAAGGATTATAACTGCAGCCCCAGTGCCCTGAGCAGTCAGGTTGTCCCAGAGGACACCTACTTACGTTATTCCTGGGAGCAGTTTGCTAATCATCATGCTGGAGGGAAAGGCGCAGGCGGGGCGGCTCTGCCTGGTTCCCTGGAGGGACGAGGACACGGCTCTCTGGAGCGAGGGATACTCTGCTGTTCTCTCTGAACAATCCAAACTCCCAGGAGTGCCGGAATGGCAAAACCAAAGGGAAAAAG
The DNA here is from genome assembly GCF_000710305.1 of Buceros rhinoceros silvestris. Taxonomy (NCBI): domain Eukaryota; kingdom Metazoa; phylum Chordata; class Aves; order Bucerotiformes; family Bucerotidae; genus Buceros; species Buceros rhinoceros. Next base: position 23,035 of record NW_010388916.1, on the reverse strand, counting down.
AGACGGAAACTTTGATTTGTGCAGGGCTTTGGGTCCCCAAGGCACTCGCTCCCCTCCTGTGGCTCAGCACGGACCCGTGGTGTCCATGAGCAGGTCTGTCCATCCGAAAGGCTGGGAAAAAAGGGAGGCTGGGCAAATTCAGGGGAGAAAAGCGGGTCTGCCTTGAACTTCTTTGCAGCTTTTTTCTCTTGCTTTGTGTTTAAGGCCCCACGCCAAGGCTCACTGTTGCTTGTTTCGCAGACTCAGCCACCTTCCATTGCTGACTGATTTTCCCCTCCTTTATACTTTATTTTCATTACTTACTCCTTGAGAGGTGCCGAAATATTGAAATCATAGGAAATAAACCCAGGGAGACCTGGGCTGTATTTCCCCGTGGCTGTAAGGCAGAGGATTTCTGGGGATTTTCAGCAGATTTCAGATTTCAACAGATTTCTACTACAGTGAGGGAAATCAGACCGGCTCTCCGTTTTCCAAAGTTTCAGGCACTAATTGAAGGCAGCACCTCCTCTCCGTGGGCACGTAACTGTGGTTTAACACATTTAATCTCCTTGGACACACTTGTTTGTGTTAATTACACCAACACTTGTCAACGGCAATTCTACCACTTTTTTTTTTTAACATTTTTTTTTACTGGTCGATTTTTAGCACCCAATTACTCTGTCACCGGTCCTCTCCTGTGACTTCTGAGCTCAGGCAGGACGTGCAGCACCCCTGCACCGATGCCATCCAGCCTGGCTCCTGTTGCTCAGCCTCAGCTCTCCCCAGCGGGCAGTGCGCGGGGTGCGAATGTGTCCATCAGTCTCAGGGGAGGTTCATGTTGTCTCCAGGATGTCTTGCAATCAAGAGAGGGTGATCTACGCAGCTTTCTAACCCTGCCTCTGCAAAGCTACAGTCTTCCTTGGCCGTGGAGGTGACAGTGGCGTCCATTGCTACTTTGAACAGGCAGTGGTGGGTCTCTTCAGAGGAGTGTGACTGGCACTAGTTTGACCAAGTGGAGTTGAGCAGTGGCTTCTCCAGAGCTCGGACTGGTGGGACGCAGGTGGAAATGGCTGAACACTGCTCCAGTATGGCTTGGAGCTGTAAGAGACCCGTGACAGTAAACTGCCAGAGGAGAACGAAGAGATGTAGTTGTGGAGTGTCAGTGAAAAGAGAGACTCCTGCAAGGACCCTGCAGATAAAGTGTGTCGGCTTGGTGCAGAAGAGCCAAGAGACCTGAATATCATGGCCGGAAGGGTGGGAGAACACCGCCAAGCCAAGTGGCTGTCAAACAGACCAGTGTGAGACCTGGGGAGTCTGGAAAGGAACTGATGAGGTCAAGAAATTGAAGGGTAAGGTGACAGCTAGAAAAAAAGGGACCAAGTGATATTTGTATCAGAGGTATCATGGGGAAGGCATGAAGAAACCCAGCCCATGATCCCATCTCCTCGCGCTTAGGCCTTTCCCCTTAAAGCTGCATAAACATCTCACTGGCTCTTCTCAGCTAGTTGTAAGAGAGGAAAGAGCCGGGCACTTCCACCTGTCCACTCGTTCGGTTCAGGTCACTAATGAGCTAATTAGTTGCTATGGAAATGTGATGTGGGAGAACTTTGGGGAGGAAAAATTATGGGTAATTTTTATTTGTTTGGGCCCTGTTCCTATAGCAACAGGAGAACTTGTCACTGACTACCAGTTGGTTTCCATGGAGTTGGCTGCTAGTTCTGGGTTATTAATGCCTCCAAGCGTAAAACCATGCGACTTACCTGGTAGGACTTGTGTGTTGTCCTCCATCACATGCACAGGAACTTTGCACTTAGCCACACTCCTAGGAAGCCTTGTTTTTGCAGAGGGGTGGGAACACACACGCTCCCAGAGGCTGGGTAGGAGTGTTCGTCATCAATAGATGTAGTGCTAGAAGGATCCGTTAGATTCTCCCTCCTTGAATTCAAGACATCCTGGAATGAATAATCCATCTCTTCATAGCTTGTTCCATTTGCAGCGTCACCTGGTTTTTTTAACTGGATTTTCTCTGGGTTCAGCGTCCAGATGCTTGGTGTTGATCTGCCTTTCTCTGCTAAATTAAAAAGTCCTTTAGCACCTGGCAGTTTTGCTGTAAAGGGACTTATTGTAATTAAGTCACTTTTCATCTCACCAGAACCGGTTCTTCTGAATGAAGCCGTTTGTTTACCTTCAGCCTCTCACCCTGTCACCTGGTTTCATACGCTTCTGACCAAAAGCGATGTGTCTCTGCTTTGCAGAGGTCTGTCAAGGGACGTCTCCAAACTCCTTCAGAAGCTGAGCCTTGGAACCACACCAAACACTCCTGAGCGTTAAAGAGATTAGGGATGAAGATTGGTTTTATCCTAGGTTATATTTTCCCTCCCACCAGCAAACTCCTCAGCCTCCTGTAGGAGCTGATTAGCCAGTAGGAGCTAGAATCTCTCTCTCCACTCCCCGCTTCTCAACCCATACTTCACTTTGAAGGCATCAGCCACTTCTCTCCAAAGCATCCTGACCAATTCTCGCAGCCCAGCGAAGCTCAGAGCGAGTCAGCGCAGCCTCTGTTGGCTTTGAAGGTGGTGCCACATCTACCACCTCTCCCTCGGGAGAGAGATCTCGCTCCAGCTTTGAAGGCAAATAAGGTGATCAGCATGTGGATAAACCTTTAATGATATTTGGCTGAGCGCACCACGCAGTTGGAAGGCAGGCACGAAGCAAACTAGCTAGCAAAGGGCAGCTACTCATAACCAGCCCTTCTTCAAATCTCTTGGCAAGCTTTGCTGCTGGCCTCACAGCTCTGCGTGCTGTGCTCACAGCTGCTCCTTCACTGGTGAGGCACAGCCCAAATGCCTCCGAACGAGGGTGCAGAGGAGGATGGAGGATGAGCGAGCTGAGGACTGGCTGTGGAGTTGAGAGGAAAGTCGTAGAATTGTATCATACCAGGTTGGAAGGGACTTCAAGGATCAACTGGTCCAACGTTTCTTGGCAAAAGCATGTGAGCAGCCAAGATGGGGCCTGGCTGGCAAATCTGGAGCAGCCAAACCTTGCAGGTGGAAGAAAGGCTTCATGCAAGAGATCCTGTATCTCCTTAGTGCCTCTTGAATTACAGATAGATCGTGTTGGCAATCCCTCTGCAAAATCCGTGTTTGTTCTTTCATGCATTTCTTTCCAAGGGAGGTACCCACGGGGGCCTTAAGAAATGCTGTATTTAGGCAACCAATGACATTTGCCTTAGTGTAGAGACTGGCTGTTGGATGGAGAGTGCCACCTGGATGAAGGGGGCACATCCAGCACACCAGGAACAAAACTCCAGGTTGGCATGCAGGGCAGGGACCCAGAAGATGAGAGCAGCAGGTGCCCAGGACTTGACACGCTGGCAGTGCCCTGCATGGCCCCTGGCCTAGGGCAGCTGCCAGGGTCTTTCTGTCCGTATCAGTGTCTTGGCTATAAATAACAGTGATGTTCTTAGTGGTCATCTCCAACCCAGGTGCAGCCCATGACTCACGGGCTTCTGGTCCACAGCAATGCTACAGGCTGCCTCACGGCTACAGAGGAGTGTTTCATCCTGACCCCACAACCCTTTGATTTCACCAGAAACTATCGTGTATCTGTGAATGAGAGGTCTCCATTTCAAGGCTGTGAAATCTGGCTTGCGTCCTGCAAAGACACACAGCAGACGGTGCTTCATCCCTAGCTTCACCTGGTTCTCCTCCTCGCCTTCCTTCACTTGTGGCTGGCAAGAAATTCTTCCTGACTTGGTTTGATCTGCAGCTCTACCAAGCAGGGCTGTGCTTCTCCTGTGCTGTTAGAGCCCCTTGCAAAATCAACATTTTCCCACCTAACTCCCAGCCTTCCTGAGCCCGGAGCAGCCACGGCTCTGCACCAGAGCAGGCATGTGGCCTCACTGACGTGTGGGAAGGTAACTGATATGGGCCTTTTCTGCCATCCAGAAGATGCCTGAAGCAGCATCTGAAGAGGGGGCTGAGCATGGAAAGTGTTTGACACCTGGGAGGAGCAAGACCAGCCTTTGGAAGACAGCAAGGAGTCACAGTGGGTCATGGTGCTGGTAGCAGTGGAGCTATGCTGGCACCATCACGGCATAGGAGGGGAAAGGATGACATGTGCCATGTCACGGGGTAAGGCTGGGTGCCAGCTGAGAGAGCCTCCATGGACCTCTCAGGGATGTGGTTGCTCCTGTCACGCCCACATAGATCTCTTCTTCTCCAGCCTATGCCCATGCTCTGAGGGGACATGGTGGAGCCACCCTGGAGGGGTGTGACGGGAAAGGTGCTCCTGGTTGCTGAGGTCACCAGCAGTGTGGCTGGAGTGCTGTGGTGAGCACTGGAGATACCGCCCAGGTCTGTGGTGAGGGTGGTGGGAGGAGGAATCGGTGTTTGGTTTTATGACACATGAGCACACGCTTTGAACCCGAGTAACCTCCTGCCAGAGAATGGAGCCTTCTCCTGCACCCTGTGCTCTTGGGTAGGTCAGTGGGAGAGCCGTCGTGTCCCGAAGCATGGCAGCCACATCTAGTGCCCCTCCATGAGAGCTGGCAGTGGGAGGGTGGCCGGGAAGGAGCTCCGTGGTGGGACAGGCCCGGGTAGCTACTCCTTGACACCCAAACAGGCAGGTTTGGGTTGTTCTCCACAGAGTAGGCAAGACCAGTTTGCGTACGATGTCCCAACCTCCTGCTCCAGGTTTCTGCTGTCCCCAGCCCTTGGGGGTGCGTTCAGCCAGCCCTGTTGGGAGGTTCATTAGTGCTGAGATGTTCGAGTGAGCTTATGGTAAAACCTGGGCTCCTTCCCACCACTTACCTCAGCCCCCTGATATTTACCCCCAGAATTTGTCCATGCTGTAAGGGTCAAACAAGCTTTAGAGCACCTGAAAGCCCACAGCTTCATGGTTCATCAATTTTCCACCCGTGCTGCTGGTTTTAACCAGCCGCAGCTCGGATTTGGAGGATGCTGTGTCCCTGCAGAGCTCTGGTTCCACACTGCTTGGCCCTGGAGCAGCTCAGGAAGGGGCAGGGAGCAGTATTTGTCCAAAAGCCTCACCTGCAGCCTCACAGCTTCAGGCTAAAAACTGTGGAGATACCTAGGAGCAAGCCCAGTTTGGACCAGTCCTGGATGAGAAAGCCGCAGCAGACCCCAACGTTGCAAAGCAGAGAGCAAAAGCTTCTTGAGAGCTGGATTCACTGACAGCCTCTTCACTGCCTGTGGTGAAGAGAAGGTTGGTTGCATCGGCCAAGGGGTGTATCTCCTGCCGCCTCCTGTCCACTCCCTGCCTGCTGACAGCCTTGCCTCACTAGGAACATGTCTTTCCAGGTGAGCATGGGAAGGTGTTTTCTGCGGAGCCACTAACCAGTGGTTGAGCAAGCGCTGCTGGCTCAAATGCATGTTTTCCAGCTTCCACAGCCCTTTCCCTGCTCTTGATCCATCCACCGGGAAACATCTTCTCCGAGCTGCTGATGCTCCCCAGCTACTCAGCCTCACCCACGGGAGGGGTGGACAAGTGGTGGTTGGCTCTGGGCTCCAGCAGCAGAAGAGGGTGGTGAGGGCTGGCCCTGAAGAGGTAAGATCTTTCTCCACCGGTGCTTTGAAGACAGGAGCAAGAGGAGAGCTCCAGAAGCCATCTTTGGGGTGTTGAGAAAGAAGGAGCTGACTGAGTGTGAGTCCACACAGGTGAGCTGGGACAGTTTGGGCAAGCGTGTGTGGCTACTCCGGCTGTGCTTCAACTCCCACTGTGGTCCAGAAGGTTCCTTGATTGCCAGGAAGGGGCATTTGGAGGTTCAAAGGGGTGATCTTCAGGCAGCCCATGCCTGCTGGATGTGTCCTAGAGGCTCAGGAGACAAGCCAGCCAATCTCTGTGGGACCCAGAAAGGTTGGGAGAAAATCTCGGTGTTCTTCTCCAGGGCTGGGCAACTTGTCTGCCCCCAATGGCAAAGGGGAGAATGGATGTGGTGGCCTGGGGATTATCTTGGTGTTTGAAGAGACTGAGGGTGGTTTCCTGGTCTGCCTTGGGGTGCAGCAGTGTGCTCCAGCCCCCGAGCAGGGCTTTTCTTTCCCACCTGGGCAACAAGGCGAGAGCAGGTGCTTGTTTTTGGGGCAAGTGTTTCTGTGAAGGGTTTCTCTTGCTCTGCCCTTCCCCGCCTCACCAGTGGCTTTGCTGCACCCGTTCCTGGGGGCCGTTCAGAGCACACAGGGCTGTCTCTGATGGGGCTCCCTGGACTTCTGGTCACCAACAGAGATTTTTTATTCTGTGTATGGATGAGTTATTCTGCGTCTCCTATAACCTGCAGGGCAGGTTGTCCCAGGGCTGGTGGCTCTCTGCGGATCCCAGCCTCTGCGTCTCTGCCAATGTGGTGCTCACAGTGTGCAGGGGAGCTGCTATGAGGGTCTGACTCCAGGAGGGACCCAGGAGGCTGTGTCCCATCTCTAGGACACCCTGCTCAGTTCTCCCTTCTCCATCCTGTTTAAACTTTCATCACCAAATCAGCTGCTGCAACAAAGCAAACATCCTTCTGCAAACAGTCTGCACAGATGGGGCTTTATTTGAGCAAGGTGATGTGCACTGGCTGCAGAGGGTGGTGCAGCAGGGTGCTGGGGTGAAGGGCACCTTACCCAGCCCCACCCTGGACTTTTCCCATGGCCAGGAGATGTCTGACCTCTTGACCAGTGCTTGGAGCTGGGGAGATCCAGGGATTTTGATTCTGCCATGGGAGAGATGTGAGAAAATAGGTCTCATGGTGGTGGAAACCCACAGGAAGGAGGGAGGGAGGGAGAGATAAGGCTCCTGCTCCTCTCCTTGCCTCCTCTTGAAGCCACTCTGTCCTCTGTGATCAGAGCAGTAAGGTCTGAAAATGGAAAATGTTAAAACGTTGTCAAAGGTCTCACCTGGAAAACCTCAAAGCAAATGGGCTCTTCCTAAGAAGAACTGCTCATTTTGGAAGTCCTAACGTGTTTTGACACCCTTGAATTATTTTTGCTCCCCCTTGTAATTATTGCTGCATTTCTTGCTGAATCGGCAAAAAGCTCCTGTTTCCCCCAAACCTCGTTTTTCAGGTGACTCACCATAAGCTGATGTTTTGCTGCATGGGGGCTTGCAGCAGACGCAGCCGTGGCGGAGAGAAGAGGAGGTGACTTCTGACCCCGACAGCACCGGGTCCGATTCATTAAGAGCAAATACCCAGCAGAGGAGGAAGAGGAGGTGGAGGAGGTGGAGGAGGAGGAGGAGGTGTGCTAACCTTGCATGCCCAGTGCTTTGCCATCAGCCAGAGCAGTGAGTCTGGCTGCCCGGCGGTGCTGAGCCCTCTGTGGCTGCTCTGGGGATTGGGGGGTCCCCTCGCCCCCCTGCAGCTACGCAGGGGACAGGAGCCCTTTGCTCACCAGAGGCAGGTGGGACCCAGGAGCCCTTGCGCATTGCCTGACCCTTCCTCATCCACAGGGACAGCATTTTGGGGTCAAAGTGGGAATGCGGGGCTCTGTCCTGAGCCCTTTCCTGACCGAGCAGCAGCACTGAGCCTGCCGGTGGGGACAGACACAGACAACTCCCCGCACCGCTACATCTGCTGGTCGTGGGTGACGGATGTCACTGAGCCCGGCAGCTCTATAAATTTATAAACCGTAGCAAAGCAGCACTTACCAGCCTCAGAGGCTTCCACCTCCTGGCAGCCAGACCCGAAGCGGAGCTGCCCTCTTCCCTGGCCTCGATTCTGCTTCGCTGCCAGCAGCCGGGGCTGCTCTTGTTTTTACTGGAGGATTTCTAGCTTACAGCAAGTGACAGGAGAGTGATTTGTGATGTGTCAGGTTTCCTGCCCTTTCTCTTACAGCCCCGGCTTATAAAAATATGCTCCCGCTGGGATTGTTCCGGCTCCATCTTTGTGGCCAGTTCAAATCCCTCTTTATTATGTGCATTAAAGGGGGCTTGGGAAAGTTTGCTGCCTCGTGGTACCAGTGGCCAGCAAAGGCCAATCCCCGCCGCAGCTCCAGGATGAAGGCGGCTGATTTCCATCCCTGGGGAGACGAAGGGAGGTGCCCTGGGACGCGCGGGCGGGGAAGGGCTCACCCCAACACGGTGGGAGGTGAGACCCCGGCCATCACACAGTCCAGTTTTGCAAAGACTCATCTTCTATGTGCCCTGCGTGCACTTTGCCTTTACTTTGAGGTCTTGAATTCACTGCCTTTATAAAACCCCTCTGCTCAAATGAGAATCCGTTGGCTTGGGCGCGTGGCATGAAGCTATTTTCGGTGGGCACTGCCACCTCAATGAGCCAGGAGCCTTGTGTGTTGGCTGTGGTGGGCACTGGGCTGGGGGAGCCGGGAGCTGCTGCAGCCCCCGCTGTCTCCCCGTGTGGTACAGCACGGGGTTGGGGCTGATCTGCAGTGCCAGGATCCCAGTGACATCAAATGAGCAATTAGCTGAGGCTGATGAAAGCATCTGAGGGAAGAGTTAACTTGCTTTGACACCCTTGACAACCTTTCACTGGCAGGAAGGAGCACAGATCGTACCTGCTCTTCCCCACCACCCCAGCGTGTCATGCTCTACCTCCCTACGGCTTCTCCCCCCACCAGGAGATCTCAAAGGGCTTCACAGCCATCACTAAATTAGCTTTTACCAGGCAATCGAGACTGTCTCTGTTTCCCAGACAGGGAAGCAGGAGGACAGGATGAGATGAAGTTGTTTTCCCAAGCCTTGTGCGAAACCTCAGTGGCGGATCCGAGTCCCAGCCTGCAAATCCTCCTGCTAATCTCTGCTTTATTGAAGAGCACCGGGGGATTTTTTAGTGTCCTGTTTAGATTACTCATTCATTCGCCTCTCCTCAGTTCCTCTCCACCTTGGCAGAGTTGGTTTCTTTTATTAGCTCTAGACTTCCACTGTGGTGACAAAGCTACTAGAAGATCCCTTCCCTCTAAAGGTCCCCTCTTAAGTGAAGCATCTTTAGCTTGTGTGACTGGATGCAACTAAACTTCCCAGTGCTAAAGGTGCCGATTCTTCCGTTTGAGAGCACTTCAAGCACTTACACTCCCAATTTTGAGCATTACGGCACAAATCTCACCAAGAGCTGAGCATTTCCAGGATCTTCAGGAAGACAGAAGCTAAGGAGAACATGCGGAGGATGCCATCAACCCCCCTGGGGCATGCAAGGAAAGGAGAGGGCACTTTGCAGGATGGAGGAGCCGAGCTGAGACCATCCCAAACAGGTTGGATCTGTTGATTGTTGGCTGCAGCCCTGCACCGCGCTGGGGGCTGGACTGCTGAGCTGGAAGGAGCCCAGAGAGAGAAAATTGGCTGGCAGAGGATCCGGCGAGAAGTAAAGCTCTTGTTACTCAGGCAGGAAATTGTGGTGTATCCCAGAGCTTGGATCTCTGCGGAAGGTCCCCCTTGGCTGGGGGTGGCATGGGCAGCGCTGCGTTACCCAGCCCCAGCACTGCCCGACACGACCTGCAGAACCGCAGCTCAAAACCACTGGGGAAACGCAAGTCCTGGCTGTTGCCACCTGCGAGGGCACTGTGTGGCATCACCCCAGCACGGCACAGCCCTGAGCTCGCCTCCTGGCACCTCTGCCCCAGCATGGCTGGGCTCTCGGCATGGGGCAGCACCCTCTCTTGCTGGCTGGCACCCGGCGTGGCCAGGCGGCAGCGCTTTGGGTGGCTGAGACGCTTCTGCAGTGGCAGATCCTGGCTTTGGGTCTGATCCCGACCTGGCAAAGCTCCGCTAATGCAGCTCCTGGATCGGAGCCAGCAAAGCCAGGGGTGGAATTTCACCTTTCTCCCTAGAGGGAGATGCTCAGACATGGATGTGCACGGACAACAGCTCCCTTTTGCTCAGGGGCTGCTCTGATTCGTCAAGCCAAGCGGCAATGGGAGCTGCTGGGTC
>NW_010388916.1:10014-13097 GCF_000710305.1 Buceros rhinoceros silvestris | reverse complement strand
GGAGCTGCGTGGTCGGAAGAAGCCGCTGGGTGGAAGCGGCTTGGGGCACAAAGACAGTGCTCAGCATCCCAAAAAGCACTTGGAAGCACAAACCCCTGTGTGCCACAGGCATAACACAGATGAGTGTGGTGGGTTGTTGGTCGGGATTGAGGAAATAGCTATATAAGCCATGGCGGGGGGTGGGGGCAGAGGAAAATGTACCTGGTCTCCTTTGAGACCTGAAGCAGCCTTCATCCATCCACTCATCCCCCTGAGCTGCCCCCAGCCCCCCGTGAGCATCTCCTCCTTCAGCCAAAGTGCAAAACTAGGCAGGTATGGAAAAACCTCCACCGCATTTAGCAGATTTTATAAAAAAATGGGGAAACTGAGGCACGGCGATGTGCTGAAAGTCATGCCAGGAGTTAATCTGGAGAGCTTGGAGTTCCTTGGCTTTTGTTACCTACTTTCTTCTCCTTCCCTTTCCGGACCAAGGGGGTCAGGAACAAGGTGCAGTCCCTTCTTCCTAAAGAAAACTGATAACTTCATGTTCATGACTTCCCGGGTATGCGGCAAAAACATTTGCAAGATGGAAAGGGTCAGGGGCGGCTGGTTTCCAGGAGAGGCTCTTGGATGCTGAAGGTCCCAGAAATGCCAAGAAAATCCAATGGCTGTAGCAAATCTAGAGATCCAGCAGGTTCGAAGCCGCAGAGGAGGGTGCTTCTCCAAGGGGGTGGGTAGGGGATTTGTGTGTGTGTGGGAAATCTCTCTGGTAGTTAAACCATCCCTCTAAGAAACTGGGCACCAGTCTGAAAAGGAAATTGGGGTCCCAAACCAGCACTCACCCCCCTGATTTAGCAGGAGAAAACAATACACAGCACAGTGTCCCACCAAATATAATTAACTGGAAAAAAAAAGAGATTTTTTTTCAAAGTTTGGTTCCTCAGAAAGAATGTTTTATTCATAGCCCAGCAGGGAAGTGCCGGTGGTGCCATTAATTATGGGAGCTGCTGGGTGCTGTGCCTGCTCTGGGGAGCTCGGCTCGGCTTTATCATCCTGACACCCGCCGCGGAGAACTGGGGCAGCGTGGGGAGCCCTTGGGGCCAAGACGCCCGCTGGTGTGAGCCCCTCTTCACCCTGCAGCCATCCGTGATGTGGATGTCCTTGGCCATGGGGTGAGTCCTGCCACCCTAAGCCACACTTGGGGGGCGAGCATCGCCTCGACGAAGAACCTGGAGGTGGCGTTGAGGGTGGACACCCACCAGGTGAGCAGCCGCAGCGGATCACTGCCCTCCCCGCCGGCAGAGGCCGAGCAGATCTTGGCAGCTGCTGGTGAAGCAGCGCAAGTTCACGGCTTGGTGAGAGGCCCAAATAAAAAGGGATGATGATACAAAAAAGCACATTCAAAGCATGACTAAAGCGCGCTGTGGTGCCAGGGCAAGCTGGTAAGGCTGGGGCTGGCGTCTGTCCGTCACCTCCATGCAGGTTGTGGGTGGTTGCAACCATCCCTGGGCTTGGTGCACCCCCAGGAGCAGCTAACAGCTCTATTCTAGGAAAATCTCTGCAGTAACTTTCCAGAGTAATAAAATATTTGGTATTAGGCAACTAAAGCAGGCGCAAGAACACCACAAGAGGGAAAAGGGACCTGGGAAGGATTCCTGTGGGAGGTGGCTGCAGCTGCCAGAGATGGGAAGGAGAGAGAGAGACCAGTCCAAAATAGGACCAGCCTGGAAGACAGGGCTGACCCTGTGGTGGGACAGCCCTGTGCCCAGGCAGCTCCAGGAAGGTGGCCTGCAAAACACAAGGCATCACATTTATAATATTGCTATGAAAGAACTGTCTCAAAAAATCTCTTTGAAAGGCAAAAGTGGTGAACAAATTCTGGAAAGTGGGACAATGACCTGGGCTAGAAGAAGGTGGTGACCAGCGGCACCATCTCGGCTCCAGGGTTGCACTCAGGGGTGCTGGCTCGCACCCAGGCTGGGTGCCCAGCTGGTGGCATTGCTGGAGAACAGGGTCTTTTGTGCCAGCAGTGACTGAAAAGGCAGGTGATGAAGCAGGAGATGCTTTGAAAGGGCAGGAGCATCCTCAGAGGAGCAAATGCCGGATTAATGAGGGAAACAACCTCTGGCTGCCTGGCAAGGAGGGACGGTCCCTGAGAGCGTCAGGCAGCGGGTGGCCCACAGTGCCGAGCGGTGTCCTGGGGACCCACTGGGCTCCCCGCTGCCACCTGCAATCCAGGGAGCTGGACTTGATGATGGGGGACAATCCGCCTTGCTCTGCCAGGAGGCTGCTGGGACCAAGCGCCGCATTAACCCACCTCGTTTAATCAAGGTAATGCTCACTTGCACCCGGGCCCAGGCAGTGTCACGGGGGAGAATTAATTGCTGAGCCACGGTCCTGGCACACCAAAACCCGACTCCAGCCACAGCCTCGGCTCAGATGCCCCCATTCATCTGCGCTTCCCAATGCAAACAGCACGTCATTTTTGGAGGAGATACAGCAAGCAAAGAGAAGTCAGAGGAGCTGCCTGAGCACCCCGTTCTCAGCCCCAAAGCACGCCTGGCCCTGCTACCCTATGGTCAGGGCTCCACCAAACCCAAACCTCCACCGCTCCATGCAGGGATGGGCTCCACTCCCGCACCTACCCTAGCTGCCGTGGGCTTCCATGAAGCTCTACGAGCAAATAATGTGCCTAAAAGGGTTTTATCTAGGGGATCCCGTCCTGCATGCAGGGGGCTCATAGCCCACAAAGAGCAGAGGGACCCAGATGCCTCTGCCTTGGGGCAGCCTGGGCTGCACCATCAGCAGACCAGCATCAGTTACCCAAGGGGAGGCAATTAGCTTAATTGCTGTGAGTATTTGAGGCAGGATGGTGAACTCTGCCCAGCTAAGCCTGAGAGGTAAACTGAAGCATGGCATTCTCCTCCCCAGCCTGCTGGGTTATAGGTAGGAGGAAATGAAGGGGGTGTGCTGGATGAGGGCTGTCTGCTGTGGAGTTTGGCAGTGGGATGAGTTGTGCCAGTGCTCAGCCCCTCGGGTGTCTTCCTCAGCTCCTGCATATGGGGGTCTCGGTGCAGTATCATCAGGGGAGGTGGCATGGGACA
>NW_010388916.1:5374-9901 GCF_000710305.1 Buceros rhinoceros silvestris | reverse complement strand
CGGTCTGCCACGGCAGCAGGGCTGGGCTGGCTCCCAGGCACGTCGGCTCCATCTGCTCCCGCAGAAGAGCCCTCCTGTTCAGCCTCCACAGCCAAAGGTAGCTCATAACCCTTGCTCAGAGCTGGCTCCATGCAAAGCCATGGGCTCTATAAAAAGCCACGCTCCCCGGGAAGAACCCTCCCTCTATCAGGATTTTTTCTGAAAGACACCTTGTGTTAAGCAAACCTTCCCTGTAGGCTGGGGTGGGTGCTTTTGGGAAGTGGATCTGGTGAGACAGGGTTCGTGGGGAGGAAAGAGATTGTCCACGGGGGCAGGTGGGCAGGGACCTGCTCCTCGCTGCCTGCACAGCGCAGGGTTAATTAGCAGCAGCCCTTGCCTGGTCCCTGAGTCCTTCATCTTGCTCTGAATTGTCAGTCCCTGAAACTTTAATGGCTTTACACTGATGCTTTAATTATTGAGTGTGGAGGTAATGGAGAAGCTGAGCTGGGAGAGGTGGCTGAGTTCAGTCTCTGCATGTGGCTGTCGTGTCGGGGTGCAATCCTGCGTGCTCTGAGCATCCCGGGGCTGCTGGGCTGCTTAACCCAGCTCAGACAACGCTCTGGCTCCATCTTGGTGCTTTTGGGAATTTCCCCCAGCATGTTCCTGCTTTGCGGGGACTATGGAGGGTCCTGGTATCTCTTACTCTCTGCCTGTGGTGTGTTTTTCCTGTTAAATTTGCCAGAGGGAATGGGACTTGCTGGTGCTGGGCTTGTGGTTGGACTTGATGATCTTAAAGGTCTTTTCCAACCTAAACGATTCGGTGATGTTCTCAAGGGGCTGATGGAGGAGATGTCCGCGAACCCTCTGAACTGATGTCCGTGGCTCGGTTGTCTGTAATTTGAGCTGTGAGCTTGTTCCCAGGGTCCTTTCCCTGCAGTGCAAATGATGTCCGGTTGAGGCGCGGGGGGGGATGTGCTCGCTGCTGAGATGGGGCTTGTCTGGAGCCACGATCAGAACACGATGGTGCTGGGGAAGAGCCTCCCTCTAGCTACAAAACAGCACGTGTTTGCCAAAAAATGTTAAACTCTTGTGCTAACAGGGTAATTAATTAATTACAGCTCGTTAGAGGAATTACAATCGCATTAGTACCTTCGGGTCACAGTTGGGGGGGAAGCTGATCCTTGGAGGATGCGAGCAAGGGCACCGCTGCCTGCTGAGCTCCGCTCTTTGCACTGGGGACACTGTGGGTGTTGGGGACTGATCTCTGGGGATGGGGTCACGCTCAGCCAGCCCCTCTTAGGAACCCCCAGACGATGGCCCTTTGCTTCCAGGAATGTGTATGTGAAAATTGCTCCTGTCTCCCCAAACCGCTAGTGTCAGTACCGGTGTTTCCCAGCCTGCTCTCAGGAGCTCGTACTGGGTGTCAGACTGTGTTTTGTCCTCCCGTGCTCTGCCTATGCCCCTTTTTGAGGCGGGTCATAGAACCCTGCTGTGGGGGAGGATCAGGGGAATGGGCTGAGCCCCCACGGGACAGGTCGTGGGGTCCTGGCACCCAGCTCTCCGGTCTCTCCAGGAGCGAAGCCTCCCTCCTGCCCCACTTCTCCCCTTGAAATCCCATTAGTGCTTCCTTTATTCTTTTCTTCTTGTGGCTGTCACTTGCTGGTCGCTCGTTTCTTTGATCCCTTTAACTTATTATTTTTATTTCAAAGAATTTTTAAATTTTTTATATTCTTTTTAAAGACGGGTCCATCGTCAAGGCTAGGTGAACATGGACCTCTCTGACTAAATATAGCAATGAGACGTGCTGATCAAAGCGTGCCAGCCTTGGGGTACAGTGCTTGTCCTCTGCGCGCTTGGGCTGCTTCCCACCTCCTCCTCCTCCCTGCCGGGACATGGAGGAGTGCTGGAGCCTGCCACAAGTCCAGATAAATTGCTCCAGACCTTAAGCCCCGGCTGGAACAAACACCCAGTTTCCCCAATTTCCGTTCCTTGAGCCTGATGCTCAGGATCTGGGTGTTTCTGTAATGCAGCAACACACCTCATGAATAAAGATTAAGTTGATTAAAAAGAAAAACCCAGAGCAAGGCAGAATAAAAGTGATTTGCAGAGATTAGATGCTCTGGCACATCAGGAGTTCCCTAAAGGGCTGAGCTAACATGTTCGAGCATAAGAGCTTTAAGCCCTGTTCCTTGTTTTGTAACTAATGGCTTTGGGTTGGGATGAGTAACTCTCCCACTCGATAATCGTCCTCTTGGGACAGGGGTGGGATTTCACGCACTGAAGGACCAGCTCGGTCGGGAGGCCACTGTTCCCTCTTGTAACCAGTTCCGTGCTCTCCCAGGGATGGGCTTTGGGTGGTTGTGCAAACCGCTCCCTTTGCGGCAGCCAAACCTGGGGGAAGTGGAGCAAAGGAGGAGGACAAGCCTTGTACCCCATCAGACAGAGCCTCTTCCATCCTCCTGCATCCCAGCTCCAGGTCACCCCTTGGATCAGGTGCCCAAAGAACAGATTTTCATGAGCAAGCCTAAGAAGAAAGGAAAATAAAATCAAAGTTTTCTTCTTATTTGCAAAAGCAAGACTGAAGAAGAAGCATCTCCACGCGATGTCGCAGTGAACAGTGTCACGTCCCAGCAGTCTGGTGCAGCCAAGGGAAGTCGCCCAACTCCTCCTGTCTTGCATCAAGTCTCATGAGCTACTGGTGTCACAACCTGAGCGTTCCATCCACCACACAAAGCAAAGGTACATCTTCCCTGAGAATTGGGAAGGAGGGGGTAAAAGCATTTTGCTTTCCCCAGGGTACCTTCTTCCCCTGATAGCCCTGAGGTCCAAAGCACCAGCTCGTCGCGCGCCTGGGGCGAGCGTTCTGGCGTATGCTGGGCAACGGGCACTGCGTGCTGTTTAACGAAGCAGCGGGGAAAGGAATGTGCGTACGTAATCTAGCAAATCCTTTGTCCGGGATTTACAGGGCTAGATATAAGAGCAGAACCCAGCCCGCTCCGTTTTAATGACGCAACCTCTGTCTTCATCAGAATTTATTATTTGCTCACAGGTCTGCAGCAGCGTCTCTATTCTGGGTCAGGACCTTGTCTGGTTAAGCCCTGTTTGAACAAGCAGGACCAGTCCCGTACCCGAGAGATTATAAAGTAATTGACCTTTTAATTCTGGCCTGAAAATGCGATGCTTTCTATGTCTTATTTCTGCTCCTCCCTCCCCCCACTCCCTCCTTTTCTTTCCTCTTTAAAGATGCTGTCACTGGGCTATCACTGACTGTGCCCAAGTGGGAAACCAGTCCTGGGGTGGCATGTGGGACCTCTGTGTGCCCCAACACATGGGGAAAACCACCCTGAGGCAGGCACGCCTGGAGTGGAGCATCCTCTATGCTGCTGGAAGGAGACAGCTACAGAGCAGGATGCCAGCAGCAGCAAGGGGTAGAAAATTGAGCTAATTTTAAGATTTCCATGATAGATTTCCGAATTGGATTATGCAACGTGGTTGCTGGTGACGGCAGGGTCTGGAGTTGATAATTCAGGGTCCTCTTCCCTCCTGCCTGTCCCTGCATGACCCCGGAGCTGTGACTCCTGCTGTAGTTGTTTCTTGGGTGTGTGCCAGCCAAATTCACGGGTAATTACTCCCCGTCTCTCCCAGCTCCTCGGGGAGCATCGATGCAATTTGCTAGTCCTCTCCCTGCCGGAGGAGTCTCGGGTTGCAGCGAGTGCTGCAGCCCGGAGGTGGCTGCATTGCAGGCGCGTGAGTCCCAGCGAGCGCCGGAGCCTGCGGGAGCTGGTGGGAACGGTTCGCCGTCTGGTCGCTTATCAAAATAAAACAACGGTTGGGCTCCGAGTGTGTGGGTGGCAATGGGAGAGGGGAGGCTTGAGGGGTGTGAGTAGGCTGGATGTGCTGCCTGTGGAGGTCAGGACAGCAGCTGTTGTTTTGGGAGGGTGGCAAAAGCTTCGAATCCAACCCAAAACGCAGCTGGGGGAGCAGCAGCAGCTCCTCGCTGCTCCACTCGCTTCTCCCCGCAGGCACAACCATTCATCCCGAGTGGTTGTACCCAGTGCCGTATTTTGGCAGAAATTACTAGCCCATCAATCCAGGCAGCTCTTTCTTTCCCCCCATGGCTTCAGAAGGCAGTAAGTCCGCAGCAATACAAATATTGAAAAGCTGCGCGTAGGGGATTAGTGACTGGGCAATTAAAATATTTGACCTACATCTCGCTGAGTGCCAGCAAGGTCAAATGGAGCCGCGCTTCTCCCTCAAACTTCTGCCCAAAGGAATTTTATCATTGAGATTACTTCTATTTGAACAGGAATAGAAAGGGAAAGGCTCAAGGGCTGGACCCCCAGCAGTGATTTTGGGGGTGCTGGAAGCAGTTTCTGGAGGCAGGCGGTGATCTCTACAGCACAAATGCCCCCAAATATTTACAGGAGTCTTCCCACAAACACCATGGAGAACAAGCCTCTCCTTTTGTTCCTGAGATTGTACGTGCTGCGAATTTTCGTCCAAACAAACGAGCGGGTTTTTCTTCCAGCAAACATCACAGATCTCTTT
>NW_010388916.1:0-5237 GCF_000710305.1 Buceros rhinoceros silvestris | reverse complement strand
CGCCCCCTCTCCTTTTTGCATGTTGTTCGTTCTGTTCTACAAACAATGTTCTCTTTAAGCCCAGGCAGAAAACTCTATCTGTCTTCAGAGCATGATGTGATGGCAGAAAGCAGCGACGTCCGCTTGGGAATGAGATTAAGCGGAAGTCATCTATAAAGGTCCTCTCATCCCAAAGCAAGGGGTGGGAGAGCATAAATAACCCCCCCCCAACACTGCTTGTGTTGGATGGCTGGGCATGCAGCTGGGGTCACAGGGATAGCAGGCAGAGAGCTCGTGGCCACCTCCCAGCCCGAGATCTGGCACAAACCCTCCTTGGTTTCGAGCGGCAACGGGTAGCTAACGGGGCTGGAGGATAACTGTGACTTCTCTCCCTCGGACAATGGGCTGTTGGTTGTTCCCCCTAGAACTGCTCATACAGTTCGTAGCCCCCCACAGCCTCGGGAAGGGGTTTTGCCCTACTACAGTCTGTAGTTTGTGCTATAGCATGGGACCGTGTTGTGGCTGGGTCCAGTAGCTCTGCCTGCAGCCCCTGCTGTCAGACAAGTGTCTCCTCTGAGCTTAGCTGCTCCAGGCAGGGCTGCTGAAATGCCAGGCTGCAGCAGCCTGATGGGAAGTGTGATTTTAGGAGTGATTTTTAGAGACTCTGCCTCCCAGAGCTGGGCAAGGGAAGCTGTGGGCATCTGCTAAATAAGCATTGAGGTGGCTGCAGCCCTTCGTGAGCTGCCATACCAGAGAAGGGCCGTGCAAAATCCCTGTGGCTCATCTGGGGGTTGATGATGACTCCAGTGCCCTAAAGTCCTGCTGCTCCTTCCCCTACCTGGTAAGCGGGTAGGTGCTCAAGGGTGCAGCCTAGGAGGAGAAGCCCAGGCCATTGTCACTTCCCACTGATGCTCAAACCAGAGCCCAGGAACCCAGCATGAGTCTGACCCGGAGAGCAGAGAATCCCAGGCTAGAAGGGAGCTCAAGGATCATCTGGTCCAACTTTTCTTGTCAAAAACATGGTCTAGGTGAGGTGGCCCAGCCCTCTGTCCAGCCCATGCAAGCGCCCAGTGTTGGGGAATCCACCACTTCCCTGGGGAGATTATTCCAATGGCTCCTTGTCTCCTGGTAAAAGCCTGACCTTGATGTTTTACCTGCCTGATGAGGAGCACGAGTGTTTGCCAGGACACTCAAGTAATAGGTTTACCTGACAGGAACAATGTCGAGTTTTGGCAGAGGAGCTGTTTGGAAATGGAAACCAATGGGCTTGCAGAAAACCCCAGCCTCTGTCATGCTGGAATTCAAGTCTCTTGACCATCTTCTCCATGCTGAGGGGCTCCTCCATCCCTTCTGCTGCTTTCCAGTGGGATGATGCTCCCCAAAAGGCGTAGGATAAGGTGAGAAATTCCTGATCGCCGCTGTGGACTCACCTTGGCAAAGGTCATCGCAGCTCCGTTTGCAATTACCCTGCCCGCTCAGCTCCTGCTGGCCTTTCCTTGCCTCCCCGGGCTCCTTCCGAGTGGGGTTTGATAGTTTTTATTGAGACATGCTGGCCTTGAAGCCCAGTAGCAAGCATCTCTTGCAGAGCCATAAATGTCTTCAGGGCTATCAGCCTGTGAGCCAGCAGGGAGTGGGGAATTGCTGAGTTTGGGTAAATTTGTCAGTAGAAAGAAAACAGTTCTTCAGGTTCCTCCCTGAGTAAAGCACAACTTCAAAAACAAAACAAAAAAGCTCCCCAACGACATACGTACCCGCACGGCTCAAAAGAAAACGCGTATTTTTTCACTCAGCACATCTTCCTGTACCTACTCTCTGATTTTCTTTAGAAAATGAACTTCTGCCTAACCCTATTGAATCTCACAAAGCATTTAAATTTTGACAGGAGTGCATATTCGGCAGGAACGTGGTTCCATCAGAGTTTCTCCAGCCAGCTCTAATCCCAAATGCCTTGCTGTGACTAAACCTCATTTCTATGTTAAGTACTTCAGCTTGCCTGTAAGGACCAGGTAAAAACTCAATCAGTCAAGTAGCTTCCCTGCAGTTGTCTTGTTAAACATCAGGGTTTTAAAAATTCTCTCTTTTTTTTTTTCTTTAATGGAATGGAGGTGGAAGATCCCCCAGGGAGAGGCACAGAGACCAACAGTTGGTTGATAAACCAACCCGAAAATTGCCACTGGGAAGCTCCCTTACATCAAGGGACGTGAAGGGGGCTTGGGGGGTCCTGGTCCCTTGGGACTGGGCTCTGGGAAGCCCTCTCCTGTTTTGTTTTTTATTATCCAGCATCCAGAATGGAGGGAGAGAGAAGGGGAAAAAAAAAAAAGTCAGGAAACTCTATAGAAGCATCTTTGAGAAGCGCAGCGAGCCTGGCGTGGCGGGCAGCCCCGGCACGCTGCTGCAGGCCTGAGGGAAGAACATAGACACCTCTCTGCTCTCGCATGTCCACGTAGACCCGGGGACAGCCCAACCGCCAGCCCAGCGGGGCTGAATCTAAGGCACAGGCTGCTAGAGCAGAGGAAGGACTTTCCTCTTCTCCCAATGACCTGGGTCACACCTCCCCTGGGTACTGCACCTCCTCTGCGAGATGCTCCTTGCTTCGCATACTTGCTGTCCCCATGCGAGGTGCACACGCCACCCATGCATGGCAGGAGGGTGAGGTCCCCTCCGAAAGGGAGGCTTGTAGGAATATCCTCAACAGCTCCGTGTGGGAATTACCCCTCCCTGGTCTTTGCAAGTTCTTGCATTTGAGCACCCAGGAGCAGCAGGTATCACCCGATGTGATCTGTCACACAAACCTGCATCCCAGATGGGATTCCTTGATTCACCTCGGAGGGATGAGTACCCCAGGGAAAGGGGAAGAGCCTTTTCCCACTCCTTTAGGAGCTCCCTGCTTTGCTGGGCGCTCGGCCCCTCCGGCCGAGCTGCGGCTTTGAGCCGTGTGCCGGCAGCTGTGTGTGCTCAGCACCGGCGCTGCAGAGGCTGGCACCGAGCCCAAGCTCACGCGGCGTTTGGAAAATATGTGTGATTGCACAAAACGAGGGAGAGAATCATCCGAGAAGACCGCGGTGCTTCACCTCAGCTTTTGGAAATGGGAAGTTTTTGTTTACAGAAGAGTCAGAAAACCTCGTTTGGAGATTAATTTATTTTTTAAATGGGGCTTTGCCTTTTCTGGTCTGGAAAATGCCGTTCAATCTAGAGCAGAATCGTAATTTTACAAACGGGTGCAATAGCCTGGAGAGAAGCTGGTTCATTTTGGATTGAGCAAACCTTTTTGAGCCTCCTGGAAAAAAACCTTTATGATTTTGTTTTTCACTTATAAACAATTTGTTTCCCTCTGAACGTACATTTTTCTCCTGCTCAACAAGCCAAAGAATAGCTCAACCCTTTATCTGCCAGGCTCTGGGCACTGCTGAACTCCCATTTTCCAAGCCCCCACCCTCCGAATACCCGGCGCAGGCAGCTGATCCCTGTTATCTGCCTAGAATCCAGCTCTATTTCAGCTGCCCTCTTGCTGTCCTGGCTTCCCTGAGGCAGCCCAGGTGTCTGCGGTGGGTCCTGACCGTGGCTTTGAGCAGAGGATGAAAATGGGGATTGTCGTGCTAGTTTTGAGTTTCTTCAACCCGGTTTGCCAAGTTTGAGCACTTGCCTCTGGAGCCAGCAGCTACCCGGTAGCACTTAGTGCTGCGTGTTTGGGGACAGGACTTGGGCATTTTGTTAAGGTTTTGTATTTATCGCTGTACCCTGGATCAAAGAGCTGTGGCTACCGCAGGCCAATGGACCCTTTTGCTCTTTGCCAAACCCTGAGAGCTGCCTGTGAGCGGGCAGCGATGGGGCAAAAAGCTTTTAATAACAGGAAAGCACAAATACTTGCGATGTGTTCTGCCCTGCCAGCTGCGGCGTCAGAGACCCAAGTTCTCTGTCTGGCTCTATCTTCTGCTCAAGCCCAGGGCCAGTGGTGGCACAGTCAGCTCAGCCTGGGGCAGCAGCACTGATGGAGAAGCTGCTGGTGCTGTTTCTGCAGGGATGAGTTTAACCTTGCTCCTTGTCCAGGACGGCCCCGGGTGGTACGAGTAATGCTCAGGCTGCTTTATTTAGCTGCGAGGGCTGGTGTGAAATGCCTCTTGTGAAAGACGGGGACGGGTTGCTGGTGACCTGTGAAAAGGGAGCAGAGAGGCTGGGACAGGGAGAGGCGCAAGTTGTGTCCTGCCTGCTCCCTCAGCTACTTGCTGCCTGTGCCTCCGAGCATCCTTCTGCTGACGTCTGAGCCCACCATGCTGCTACTGCCCCAGCCCAGATGCTTTTACCAACATCTGTGTCTGTACATGGGCTCTCTCCAGCCTCACAACTCTGGTGTGGCCCAGGAGGCTCCTCGGGACAAAGAGCAAGGACCTCTGTGTGCCTCTGGCCGTGGTGAGAAATTTGGGGGCTAAACTGCAGCAGAGGAGACTCGGTCTGAAACTGCCCGAGTGGTGAGAGCTAAGTGCTGAGGTGTCCTGGCTTGGTGTGATGTCTCCACCACAGAAGATACTGAAGGTCCAACTAGACAGCTATGGCTGGGCTGGAAGGACTGGCCTTGCTATGGAGCAGTGCTGGGCTATCCAGGTTCTCTCCAGCCGTGTACCGAGTCCTGGAGGACACATAGTTTGGGGACAGACGTGACCTTCATTTTGACCCTTTCTTTTGACCCTTTTTTCCATTCGGGATGGGCAGCTCTTCTCCATGCCCCAAGGTTTCTTCTCTGGCAAAGCTGTGGAAATGGGTCACCAAGGGATTGTACAGCTGTATAACAGGTCCACGCTGGGGAAAGCCCTTTCTGGCCCCTTGGGACATGTCCTGTGCCTCTAACCGGGAGGACATTGCTGTATGACAAGACTGAACTGGATCCGACCTCAGGCCAGAGGTGCTTATGTAAGATATTTACTGTGTGCCCCAAGACAGCCTTGGGAAGAAGCCAACGTGCTGATTAGGTGACGTCTGCTCAGGATGGGGTGGATTTTGTCTCAGAGCATCTGCTGCCTGGTCTGGTGGTCTCAGAGGCGCTGCCCTGAGGTCATTTATGTAAGAAGCCAGTTGGGCTCTTTGGCTGCAGCGAGCCCTCTGGGTAATACGAGGTGCCTGCCTGGGATGTCCAGCCTGCCTGGGCTCTGCTATGAGCAGCGATCGGTTGGCTGGTCCTTGCTGCTCTTTCCTCCTACCTCTCCTAAAATAATCCGTCCTGCGGCTGAGGGAAAGGGAACCTGAGCGCTGGTAGTGGAGTGAGG
>NW_010388915.1:44488-44973 GCF_000710305.1 Buceros rhinoceros silvestris | reverse complement strand
GGGCTGCCCGCCCTGCCGGTTCAAGCGGCCGAAATCCTCGAGCGGTGCCCCTTGCTCGGCGTGCGGGTGGGTGATCTAGAGCGCTCGGTCGCATTTCTTTTTATTTAAAGAATGCGAACTGTTGCTGTTTCTGGGTGCTCTATATAGGGGCACAAAGAGAGCCTGCCCGAGTCTCTCCGAGTCTGAAATCTCCATCAGCAAGCTAGGCTGAAAATTGGAGCACAAACAGACACGGTGAGTTAGCATTAGACAAAACAGTTTTAGGGTCCTGAGTGGTGTGATATAGCCGTGTCGAACGCGGTGTAGTGTCCACCCTGCATTTACTCAGCATTTCTGGGGAGCGGTAGGCTGCTTGCTGCTCTGGGATTGAAAGAAAGAAAGAAAAAAGAGTGAAGAAGTGTTATTATCGCGTAGAGAAGAGGCTATAGTGGAGACAAATGGAAGAGTTTGCCAAAAATCACAAGAGAGATCTGTTCTAAAAGCAG
>NW_010388915.1:21654-44384 GCF_000710305.1 Buceros rhinoceros silvestris | reverse complement strand
AGCAGGAATTGAATGATTGTGTATTGGTTGGATTTAGTGTGGTAAACACATAAGTGTTTGTCCTTTGCTGACGTAAGTCCTCTGGGCTTGCTCTGGAATTAGAAGAGTGGAGGTAAGAACAGAAGTTGCTCGATAGCCACTTATTACAGCCATTCTTCACCTCCCTGAGAATTATCATCAATCAGCCTTTCGGGGGCATTTGCAGAGGGGGACTGAGGAGCTGATGTACCATCAGCTGTGCTGCTGTATGACTAACCTCTAGCAGAACAGAGGAGAAGAAATGTTTTATCTGCCACCCGTGATAAAATATTTCAGGGTCACTGACTGATAGCTTTTCTCTGGGAAGAGAAGAATGGTAGGAACAAATGTGTGAAGAGATAAAAGTTGTTCCCGCTGGATCTTGTCTGAAGAGTCGTATGTATGAGATTAACTGTTTCCAAGTAATATAATGCACGAACACCCTCAGTTTGTAACAAGACTCCGGTCTGGGTTTAGTATAATCCACTTCTGAGTTCTTACTCTTTGAATTTAAACCTGACCTTAACACCAAATTCACATCCAGACAGATAAAAGTCTTGATATTGCTGAAAGTCCCGAGTCAGTGAAGAATGTTACTTTTTAATTAATGAAGACTTTTGCACCCAAAACTTTAAATCTAGACTCATGGTTTGTTTGTTTGGGGTTTTTTTAGATAAACAAAGCTAAAGAAAACCAAGTGCTGTGTGGACTGTTTTAATAAAGAACATGTGGGAAGTAATCTGTTAGTGTCAAACCAAAATTAGACAAGATTTTTTAACACTGAGTAAATTGGCATATATTAAGTACTTTGAGTAAAGTTGACAGCAAAAGCCATAATAATTTCACCGTCAGTTAAAAGTGCAATTGCCAGAAAATTGAAAAATGTAAGGAAATTCTCCGCAGTGCTTGAAGAATCGATGTTGGCCGTATCTGGCAGTACAAAGCTGATGTGGGCAAGATAGAACTGACTGATCTTTTCAGTGCAGTCTCTGATGCATGAAAGTCATTCTGAAGCTTAATTGAAGCTGGGAGAAGCTAGCTTCTGACAGAATACATTTGTTTTAATTATTTTGGAGGAAATGAATGAAATCTTTAATTTTCAACATGGAAAAGACTCAGGCATAGGCATAGGTTTATTAAAATTATCACCTTCACTTGGGGGAAAGCAACCAGTCCACCAAGGTAATACTTCAAGCTGTTAAAATTATTTCATTGTTATCAGGAAACAAGCAACGAGTTTCCTTATGAATATAATTGAAGGAGCAAATTCTAACATGACCTCTGTCAACATGCCTATCAAAAAAGTGCTTAAAATTGACTGGAATATGGGTGCACTCTGGCTGTTCATTTCAGTTCCCGTAAGCTCACTGCTGGTTTGCTGTCTGCCTCATTCTGTGCACTAAGAGTACAAGATCTTCTGCTCAGGCATTGCCCTTTCATGATGCATGTGGATAATGCTTCCCAGATGGACATACAAAGAGAGGGTGAGGCTGCTGCTGTAGCACTAGTAATAAAAAGTAATCTCTTGTGACCACCTAAAATCCCTTTGTAGTGCTACCTGTGTCATTCGTTAATTTTGAATCATATCCTTGTTCCCATCAAATGTCTTTGGAAATGTGCAGCGGGAAGCTGTGTTTTCCAGAGACTGAAATACTGACTGGAATTCAGTGACTGAATCTGTTTTGTCTGCCAGGGAGCCATCAACAAGGACCCCTACTGCCTCCTCTGCAAGCAGGGACAATGCTATTGATCTCTAGTGGTATCTGCTCTGAGATCTGCAGTTGGAAAGTGTTGAGCATATATCATCACCGTATCATTTCAAAGGTATCAGACCTTAGGAGGATTCTGGTTTCATACTCCCATTCATCATTCTCAGGACATCTAATTCACACTCACAGTCTATGCACTAACACAGTTTTTGTTGTTGTTGTTCTGCCCTATAACTGACACATACTGCTGACTTGAAGGCTAGGATGTAAACATAAAGTTAATAATAAGCTTAGGAAAGGCATATAGTTCTAGAACACACGGTTATATAGAGTTTCTGTACATTTTTTTTTTTTTCAGTGGAAGAGATCAGTTTATGATATAAAGACCTATATTTGTTTAAGGAATGTTTGTGTTGCGCTGTGTTAAAAATTTCAAGCTAAAGATTTCAGAGTAAATAAATGACTGGCTTAGAAGGATAAGTTATTATTTTTATTACATTAGAAATTAAACTTTTCCCTAATACAAATATAAATTTTATGAATTCTGTGATATTTTGATCTTTGCATTCTTTTTTTGACAGGATTAAGAGCTAAAACCACCTGCAATTGAGACCTCTTTTAGGGGGCATAGACATTTAAAATACATAGTCTTAAAATGCACAGTCTGGGCTCTACTGGAACATGCTTTTCACCAAGAAATGCAGCTGTTTACAGAACGTCACATAATCCATTTAGTGGTTTACAGACATGGAAACATTTTATGAATTAATTTGAAAAGGTTATCTGAGGCTTCGATCTTTAAGTTTATCTGAGGCTTCAGTTAAAGTAATCAGTGAGTAAAAAAGAGTGACATAATAGTAATCACAGCCTTATCCTGTTCTGAACTGCTGAAAGACTCTGAACAGGCTCCTAATAGCACAGATGTGCTTAAAGCTATATGGTTCATTCAATCCAGACAAGGAGAACTTCAAAACAGGAATTCAGACTTGCTAGTTTAGCTAGACATTAATGACTAAAGAGAATGTTACTAAAGTAAACATGCTTATACTTTTATGATACAGATGTATATGCATATGTACATACACAGAGCATCATCAAAATATACTTTCTTGCCAAAATGGCAAATAAAGGGCAAGTTAGAGTATTTTCAGTTTGTTCTCCTTGGATTTCCCTAAAGAGGTTTTTTGTCTACAGTGTACAACTCACTCTTGTCTACTGGTATTTTAGGATCTGGTTGTTCCTTGGGATTTGAGGACTTGCAGGCACATCTTGTATTTCTTCCTGCTGTCCATAGTTGCTATTTTGACTACACGTCTTCATTTCTGTAGTAATTAACTCATAACAGCAACCTCATAAGGAACTGTTGGATACGTCTTTACTGCTATAAACATACTCTGCTTTTTGGCTGCAAAGGCTTTCACAAATGTATTTCACTGTGGTGGTATGCTTTCCATCTCATTAAATCTGCTTACAGGCATTTGTAATATCTTTGGTTTTAGCATTGGGTTGATACCAACTACAATGTTTCTAAGCTTCATATTGAACAGCATTTTTGGAGTTTAGCAGTTTCAAATCTAGCATTTTCAAAGTTGTTTCTACAGTTTACTAGTTCCATCACACCCTGATCAGTACAACCAGAGGAGCCAAGAGCAGTTCATGAGCAAACACGCAAGTACCTGCTAACACATAAGATACCTGGTTTTCCTAGCTGACCTCTGCTGCTAATCCACAAGTGCATTGTTGGCTTTGTTGATCCTGTCCTATCTGTCAGCCCTGCAGAAATATCTGGGGAAAGCCGGGCAGACTTAAGTGATCTTAAGTGCTAATTGTTAGGGAGTGCTTAGACAGGTGGTGATCAGGTAGACAGGTGATCAGGCTCACCTCTCAGTAGATAACTGTGTTGAGGTGAGTATAATACAGGCTCCTATCTGGTGAGAAAAGGTAGCATAAACTCACTTTATGAGCAACGGAAGATGGTAAAGGTAGTCAACAGAACTCACTGTGTGGTTCTGACCTATGTCTGTCTTTCCAAAAAACAGTGGATGTTCCATAGTTCCTGTGTTGTATTTTATCCCAAGAGATGTTTCAGGTGATGTTAAATCCCTTTGCCTGAGCAGTTGAATCAAGTTACTAACGTCAGACAGATCTTGCATTTCCTAACACTTGAAAATTTTTATTTCCAAGATATATTGAGTTTTACACCTAGCTCTGGGTATTCAGAGTAGAAATAGCCTTTCCATGATGCAATCCGAGCTTTACCTATGTTCCACATGATGTTTTCTTTTTATATACTTATATACTGTGATATCTTCAGCTATCACAGTAACTTCTGCATATTTTAAACATAATTAAAAATGTCATCTCTGATGTTTAAAGTAATAGTTCAGTCACGGTGTCTACCTGCTCTTGAGCAGATCCCACCAGGACTTATCCTCTAAAGTAGCTGTTTGATGCTGCAAACATCTCTCTGTAGAATACAGAGCCTTCTCATTCTGTAAAATACATGTGCTGTCTTTCTTGCTGGGTGTATTCTGACTGTCTTTTTTGGAGAGTGATGTTAGGACATTGCCAAAGTGTGACAGATTCCTCTGCATCACGTGTTCTTTTCTTTTTGTTTTGCTTCCGGTGCTACTATGAATTAATCTTTTGAAAAACTGAAGCCAAAACTTCTCTCTTTTAAATATGGAATCTGCTCTGATTACATTCTGGCAAATAACACAACTGCTCTTCTTAAGATTGAGTTGGGATGTTCTTTCTCAGGTCTCCAAGCACCATTATAATCTGTTCTCAAATTAGGGATTCCACAAAAGCTTCAAAATTGCATGCCTGACTTAATAGCCTCAGAGGTGATATAAATGCTTCAAAAAATTCTTCCTGTTTTTGATCTCTTATGAAACTGATACAGTTCGTTCTTTTCTCTGGTAGCACGATATTATTTCAAATCTCTTTAGAACAGTTAGATAACAGTGCATTCTTCTTTCTGTAAGTGCAGAATGTTAAACAAATTCAACACTTCAGACGTAGCAAAATTGGAAAAATACAAAACTTTTGCTCATGTAGGTTTTCCATAGCTCTGCATACTTTTTTGAAAAAAAACAGATTTTCTCTTTGAACCTCTTTGAGTTATGTATTTTATTCCTAGGCAATTTCAGCTGCAGAGGAATAACAACTGGAGCCATTGAATAGCAAGGGTATGCTGTCCTGTTTTACCACCCTTTTCTTCTCTTCAAACACCCGTCTTCATCTCTTACATCTACTTCTAGTGCCACTCAATGCTCAGAGTTTCTGTGTAGAGTTTATAAGCTTGAATATAATAATAAAGAAGTAAATGAAAGATTGTATGAGAAAGCTTGAGAGGGAGAGAGAGAAAGAAAGAAAGAAGCAGTTATCACAAAACTGACTTTTCAATTTTAAAACTGCAAAAACAGAATGTTCCAGAGTGCTGGATTTCATCTTAGCTGCAAAAGTTTGAACATTCTCAGAAACAACTACTCATAGAACTAGTATATATCTGAAGGTATACACCAGGCAATTATCTTGGGTGAAAAGCTAAAAGGAATAGGAAAATTCTAGGATGTTTTTCTTTCTATGATGTTTTTTATCCCCTTCCCCTTTTTTTTATAGCTCTATATCCTTATTTGTATGTGTGTGCATGAATATATATGGCTAAATAAAAAAATGTATACCCACATTTGCATACAAATGCAAATATCCATATCCATATATATATATATGGATATATGAAGAAAGTTAAGAAGGAAGTTTGATTTGCCTGTATATTTCTTAATGATTGAAGCAAACTTCCTTGAGAAACCTTAACCCAGATACAGAGATATCCAGAGGCATGTTGCAGAGTAACAATGTACTCTGTGGGCAGTTGTTTGAATTGTGGTGCAGAGATAATTGCCTATGAGTAAGTTTGGTAATGTAATAAGTAAATTAAATGAAAGAAGAGTTCCAGAAATTAAGAAGAAAAATGGCAAAAAACATTTACTTGGTTGAAATTCCTTTATCTGGAACACTTTAGAAACAACATTCTTCCACAATAATCTTCTCTACCTCAGTCTTTTCAACTGCATAAGCATGGTGACAGCTCTTCATTCCTGAATTCTACAGGAAATGTGTGAATTGAAGGAAAAAACTTGCACACCTTTCTTTTCATTACATCTTTCCTACTGTGTCTGTTTCTGTTTCAAAATATCACATCTCAACGTTTCCTGTCTGCATAAGCATATAGATATGTGGGATATTTGTTTCCTTCTAACAGCTGAGGCTTATTTTCTTTGTCACTTAGAGATGGTTGTCTGCGTTCTGCATGTGGTGACACTCACAAGAGGGATAATATGGAACATTTGCCCTTTTACAGTGTCCTTAAGAACTTTTTCACAAAAATGGATTATCTGTTTACCATTTTCTTTTCTCGTTCTAACCTTTGTCATGCGTGTGGTCTCCCTGGGCTCTAATGTCTCTTTCTCCATGAATTAAAGGGGGAATTCTCTTCTTCTTTGACCTTTTTAGTATTCTGCATTTCAGTGGGGTGGCATTTCCACTCCTTAAAGATTACAACCTGCGCTGACTAATCAGCCAATCAAATGCCAGCTATGAATGTAAAATCAATTACCATTGCTGTCAAACCCAAACTACAATCACATACTGGAGAGCCTGCTATTTGGCTAACATAAAGAGGAATTTAACTTTTGCTTTCATCAGAGCATGGTGTAATGGGTAATTCAGGGGTTCAGTTCTGTGTTTCCCTTAGTACTGCCATTTCTGCGACTTTCAGGAAGACACTTGGCCTTTTTTTCCCCCACAAGAAGAAAATATTTTAAAACGTCACTGTTGAATTAACAACATTGTTGAATTATCCTGCATTCTGGAAAAGGATACTGGAGTTCAATCTGCACAGGTCTTCCCTCTGAACCCTTTCAGATGATGTCCCATCAGAGTTCTTTGTATACCACAGTGTTGGCTACTTTCACAAGTGGACGTAGTGTCCTAGATTTTACGTATAGTCTTGAACTTAATTTTTTGTATTAAAAAACTGTTGGTAGCTTCTTGCTCAGCAGCGGAGAGAATTACATCAGCTTACAGGCTTTATGGGTCTAGATTTTACATATGGTAAATGAGGAGAGAAAGGTGCCTCACGTGGGTAGTCATTATACAGATATGTTATTTCTGTTGATCAGAGGGAAAATTAAGTGTGTGATGAAGATCATTCAGATTAGTCTTCAAGATATCCCTCTGTCACACCAGGCTTCATAATGTAATGTATCTTTTCTTGCTTTGGTTACTGGACAGCTGGAAATCTAGTCTAATTTTCCAGCTTTTCTCTGCAGACATTCAAGAAAGTGCATACACGAAGTTCAGTGAATCTCACTTCTAACAACAGGCTGGTTCTGCGGATGCCTCCTGTTGCAGGAGGCTTAAAAGAACTTCTTGGAATGAAGGAGGTGATAGTGAAGACACTACATGGAAGGATGAGGGTTTTACTAACAAAATATTCCTGTCAGTTGTTTCATACTTGTTATTCTGTTGTTCTGTAACATTTATTTTTGACATAGTATCTCTCCCTTATGTCTACAATGATTCTGCAAAGTCTTTATAGGAAGATGAAATATTAGTTCATTTCCAGACCTTTGTGCTGTAAAGCCCAACACCGTTTAGAAAGCTTTTCTAAAAGTCATTGATAATAACAATTTAAAGGATATCAGCTGAACTATTTCCTGAGAATCCTGTTGGAGATTTACACGTAGTGGCAACCGGAATCCCTAGCTGTCACACAAGGGAAAGAAAATATTTTGTGGTCAAAAGACTGAGTTTTTCCTTGTGTTCCCCCCTCCTTTTTTTTTTTTTTCTTTTTTTTACTTCTAAAGGAATAAGAAATCAGTACCCTGGGGTGTAATTATCATTCCTCATATGTAGCAAATACTCTCTTATAAGCTGGATGGTATTTTGACACAAAAGGTAGGATTCATCTCAACTAACTTGAAATATCTGAAAGTTCAGAAATTGCTTTTAGGGTGAAATTCATATTGTTAAATTTAGATGTCTGCAACCATCCCCTGAATCTTGGTGAAAACTACATCTTAAATGTGTGTTTTAGACACATATTTAGACCAAAGGAAACCCACCACAGGTATGTGGCCTAAACCATTTATATCAAGTCCCCATAAATAAATTACTAAAACGTGACACCTAGATTTTACATGAGGCACCTCACTTTTACAGATTACTGGGATGAAGCTTTCAATTGTCACAACAAACCACAATGAAAATTCCTTCAGAAGGTCCAAGCGTGATCCAAAGCTCTTTACCTTCAGTGAGAGATTTGTTGGTCAGTTCTGGAGAGGAAGATGGTTAAAGAGGAAACAACCTTTGCTGCCAGAATCCTGCTCTCTGGAAAGCAGAGACGCCTCAAGGGAAGGATCATGCAATGAGATACAGTTTTTCTGTCTCTGCCGTGGAGGAGTGTGTGTCATTTACAGACTTGTCTATTTTAACAGCCAGAGCATACATATTAGCTGTTCGAGCAGAACAAACATTGCTGACGTACAGATAACTCTCCCTTGGGGTCATCATGGACAGTTCATCGATTGATGAAAAAGACGTTTTCCCTCCCCAGCATATTTTAGTAACCGGGAGTGAAGACTGCATTGTGCAGGGCATGAGAGCATGACATCTGCATCATTAGGAGTTACCGAGGTTTCCAGTGCACCCCTGTCCTTTGTAAGATTCCTTGAAACGGGGTACATTTATACTCCAGTGTGCAAGGATGTTAATGTGTCACTGCCATCTGTCATGAGTTTTTTGTGCCATTTGAGCAGCCTCTAACATCATAGAGTTTTGAAAATTCCTTTCTTTATTCAAAGTAAAGGTATTTTATGAATTTGTCTAGTGTGAAGTATACAGTCAGGAGCAGCCCAGGGTTATAAGCTACAGACTTTAAAATAAAAAATATTCAAAATTGGAAAAAAAAAATCCTACCTGTTTAAGTGTTATGTAATAAACAATATACCACATCAGACAAGGAAGAGTGAATTGGTGATGATTTGAGAAAGATTTCATTGTCGTGTAGTAACTGATAAGGAGCCAGTGAATCTTCTTGGTGTCATCTGCTTACCTCTATAAATGTTAGGCTATTCAATTCCAGTGGATAACACTGATATCACAAAGCTTAGGAAGAAATCCCGGATAAGACGTGCCAACACTGATCTGAAGCAGCAG
Source organism: Buceros rhinoceros silvestris (assembly GCF_000710305.1). Taxonomy (NCBI): domain Eukaryota; kingdom Metazoa; phylum Chordata; class Aves; order Bucerotiformes; family Bucerotidae; genus Buceros; species Buceros rhinoceros. Next base: position 35,433 of record NW_010388915.1, on the reverse strand, counting down.
CTCTTTTTGCCTTTGCTTCTTTCCGTTGATTTACAGAGAATGCTCTTGCATGGTCTCTCTATGTGGTTAAAACACAGCCTTGCCTCAGTTTTGCAGCCCAGGAAAGCACACTGGCCTGTCGCTCTCGGTGCAAATCACAGAATCATGGAATGGTTTGGGCTGGAAGGGACCTTAAAGATCACCTAGTTCCAATCCCCCTGTCATAGGCCAGGACGTCTTCCACTAGACCAGATTGCTCAAAGCCCCATCCAACCTGGCCTTGAACACTTCCAAGGAGGGACATCCACAGCTTCTCTGGGCAACCTGTGCCAGTGTCTCACCACCCTCACAATAAACAATTTCTTCTTAATATCTAATCTAAATCTACCCTCCTCCCATTTGAAAGTGTTACCCTTGTTCCTATCTACAGGCGCTGATAGAGTCCCTCCCCATCTTTCCTGTGGGCCCCGTTTAACTACTGGAAGGTCACTATAACCTGTCCCCAGAGCCTTTTCTTCTCCAGGCTGAACAATCCCAACTCTCTCAGTTTGTCCTCATTGGATAGGTGTTCCAGCCCTCTGATCATCTTCTTCCTCTGTACCCACTGCAGGTCCATGTCCTTTTTATGTCAGGGGTCCCAAATCAGAAAGCAGCTCATTAAAGATTGTTAATATTCATTGGATCTTTTATTTATAGGTAGTTTTTTTCTTAGGTTACTATTATTGTTAAATGTTTTTCAATGTAAATCATATACTTTATTGATGTTATTACTATTAATACTAATAAAAAAGAGTAATAATACTATTACAGTAATTGTAGGCTGGCTTCCTTTCCCAGGTCAGTCTAACAGTATTCTGCATTGTAAACTGCTATTCTATTTTCTTCCTAAGAACAGTATGAAAGCTTTTGGGGAAATGTATTTGTTAATCTTTTTATTTTCCATTTTTAAATGTCTTTTTTGTGTGTGTGTGTGTGCCAGTAGGTGCAATAAATAATAAAATTATAGAAATCACACTTGCAGAACTGCTCAGTGGGTATATTAGGGAACACTGGGGAGCTAAGCATACAAGCCATGCAAGTGTCATTTATGATTTAAAAAAAAAGAAAAAAAAACAAGAAAAGAAACAGAAAGGAAGTAAAGAAATTGAAAAATAGAGAGAGGGGAGTAGCTGTTTTTCTTTCCTCAGGAGGGAAATCATCTGCACTTTCAGAGGGGAGTTCCTCCTCAAAAACGCCTGGAAAAGATCAGAGAAAGAAAGAAGATGACAGTCCTCATAAAATGCACGTTTCAGTTCACAGTGTGGCATTCTAGAGTGAGAAAACAAACAGTATATGCCAAATTGTCGACATAGTAGTGGCAACAGGCTGACAGTGGGAAAAAGCTAAAGCCCTAGGATTCTTATATTTGACTGTAAAGAAGATTATGCTGATGGCACACTTAGCAGAGTCATTCCATGTTGTTTTATAGAACATTTCTCAAATGTGGTAGGAAAAAAAAACCTGGTAGAAATTCCAGATTATATATATTTCACAATCACATGGATTATTTCCCTGTGTGAAACTTTTTTCAGATCTACCTAAATCTAAGTCTTCAAGACATGTGAACAGTCATACTGGATGAGATTAAAAGTCCATCTTTAATAGTCTGCTTCCAGTTGCAACCAGAATAATAATAATACTATATGAATTCATAAATAGAAAACAAGTATGTGTTGATAATTCTCCTGAATGCTTATTCGGTTGTTGACAATTTCAGGTATGAAGAATTACAGCTCTTGCCCAACAAGGATTAAAACATAAACAGAAAGCAAAGTGTATCTCCTAGAGATGAGAGAGGATAAGGAACAGACTGATGCAATTTATCTCTCTGGCCACTGCAGTTGTGTTTACTTTTGAAAAGTCTTGCAATATCAGCCTGTCTTGTACTTAGGATGGAAGATAGGAGGGCTAAATAGTTATCTGTGCCTAGGAATAAGATATTTTGCAGTCTAAGTTCCCTTCCTAACCAGCAGAATGAAATAGGTACATCTAGAAGGCAAATCTTCCCACTTGCCTTCAGTAATTTTATTAGGATGGGACTGATCACTGTCAGGGGGTGCCTATTTCACCCCTAGACATGCAGACACTGCTAAAATTTGACACAGCTGAGACTTTGATACATAGCTAAAAGAAGTTTATCATCTGCAAGTATGAAATAATTATGTATTAATAATGTATTCTTAGATGGAAACCTCCAGAAAGATATTAAAGAACACACCTATTTAAAGTTCTATCAGGCTTAGGATTAGAGACAAACATTTTCTCAACTAATAAATACATTTTGTTTATTATTAATTTAAGTACACAGACAGGGGAGGAGCAGGGGAATCAGTGACTAGAGTACAAGGTTGCACAGACCTAGCTATAGGCATAATCTGGATATTTCAGACTATCCTTTAAGCTAGGGGCAAGTAATAGACCACAGTCATGCTCCAATATTGTCCAGACGGACTTTTAAGCCCATTTGGAATTCCTATGTGATATGGAAATCATGTGAACAGAGGAGCAGGGAGAATTGGAGGAATAACTTGCTGATCACCAGGCACTTGACCTATATGAACACAGAACAAATGCTGGAGGAGGTGATGAATCCATCATTATGGCAGAAATTCTGAAAATCTATATATCTAGAGAAGTGATACTGCAAATAGACACAAAGAAGAACTTCCTTCACATCATGAGGAAGAAACTGCAGAGTAATTTTCTTAGGAGTTTATTGACCGTCCTTTGGTTTGGGGCTCACTACCCTACAGATCATAGCAAAGTAAGATACAGCCATTGTTGTTCACATCAGAGGAATGGTTACTATGCTTCCAACACGGTGAGTATGAAATACAGAGATATCTTTTGAAGGAATAGCAAATTACAGTGCCCCCACACACAGTCTTCTCTAAATTTTTCTGTAGGAAGAAAGCCAGGGATGGCTGCTACAGAGAAGCTATAAGAAACCTTTCTAGCTTCAAACAATTCACCTCTTATTAAACAGTATATTGTCAGTAATAGAATTCAATAAATACCTGTAGAGCAGCCAAGTAAAAGGGCAGATAAAACCAAATAAAGTGCGTGAAAAAGATCCATTTGCAACAGTAGATTAACCCACACTCTGACCTCTCCATTTATTTTCTCAAATAAATAAAAAAAGTTAAAACGAATGTTTTCCATTCAGAATTCTTCAGCATTTTTGAAATTATAGGCTACGGCTAAGATGAAGTTACACAACCTCTCCCTTTATCTAAGCTATTTTTACTTTTACTTTTACTTTCACTTCACATTTACTTTCACTTTACTTTTACTTTTACTTCTACTTCTTTTACTTTTACTTTTACTTTTACTTTTACTTTTACTTTTACTTTTACTTTTACTTTTACTTTTACTTTTACTATCTGGGAGAATTTCATTATTCTCTGGGCTCCAGAACCAGAAAGAACTATCACGATCAACATGATTGACTCTGTGTTAGGAATTTCTGGATATTTTTTTCACAAGTGGTAAAAGAGAAACAGATAGGTAGTTTGCCAAAGCGCTTGTGGAGGAAGGGACAAAAACCTGTGTTCTAATTTCTGATCCAACTCTTATCCAGAATAAATCTTCGCTTCCACTCCCATATGAATTCTTGGCCCTTTCACGTGGTTTGACTTACTTTTTTCTAATCCACTCATTTTACCTCTGGAAGCTTCAGAGGATTAAGGCTATTTGGTTTATAAACCAGGGTTTCTGATCTCTGCTTTTCTTCATCATCACATAAACTGTGTTTATACCTTTCTTCTGGCTTGAAGATAATTTTGTTCTTCAGGGTTATCTACTCTTGTACACCTTCCTCTCTCTGGGCCCACACTGCAAAACTCTGCTTTTAATAATTCTTTTTCAGAAAGCAGGAATTGTTCATGCTGATCTCTTAAAGTACAAGATGTTCCAGGAAAACCATGCAGCATTTTGCCTGGGAAAATGAGCCAAAGTTTAAAAGCAGATCTATCACATCCATCAATAAAATTTATATCAGATGATTAGCAAATGCCTTTAGAATATGGATATCATGACCGACAGTTTTAAAATGGTACAAGAGACACAGTATGGTCAAAAACTTGATAAACTGCCAAGTTTTCCACAAATGTTTTTACGACTTGGCTAACACACATGCACACACAAAGCAAGAAAAAAACATTCCTAGGAATTATTAATAGTTTGAAATATTTTCTTTATTCTTTTTAAAAAATTGATTCTTCCTCAGAAGGTGGAATACCATTAGAATGCATTTCACAATCCAGCAGTTTTATGGCTGCAAGACAGTAACTACGATTTGTGTGGAGATATCAATGCGTTAATGTGCTGGATAATATTCAGCATGAATAAGATTATTCAGGCTTCTGGAAGATGAAAAGCTTGATAGGGTGTGAGATATTAATAACACTGCACTTGTTTTGGTGGCTGTGTCAGATTTTGACAAACTCATTTCAAATCATCTCAGGACATAAAACAGTCTATAAATAAAGATTCAGTTACAGAGTACCTGGACTATGTATTGCCTGCAAACTCTGACTGACCAGTCTTAAAATAAAATTCTTAAAAAAAGTAAGATGCTTTTTAAATTTTTCCTTCCTTTTTTTTTTTTTTTTGGAGACACACAGTGTGAAATGTAAGTTCAACTTTTTTTTTGCTATTTTTGAAGAGAGATTCCAAGCAATGAACAAACAGATATTCCACATAATATGTTTTAATGGTTCTGCTCTATGTGTTCCCTAAGAAAAACTAAGCATTCAGTTTTAGGCTGGAATTTGTCTGAAGATATGGACAGATAATATTATTGGAGAATGTATGGCATCAACTCCTTTGGCAAACTCCAGTGTCAGGGTTTAAATATGGTCGAATTGTGGTGTGGGTTTTGATCTAGTTTTAATCTACTGTTCTGCATTTCTTTCCAGAGACTGTGTTGGCTGATGTTTAGTTAAATGAATGACCACACATGCAATAGCCAATGGCTGAAACCAGCTCCCTCAGAGACCTCTCTGGTTATAAATGAAATTAAATTTTCTTGTATTACTGACATCTGAAACAACTAAATTAAAAGTAACTAAGATGAACCTTCCCATTTATTTTTTCCCCTTTCAAAAATGAAACTGAGTCTTGAGACAACGAACTTTCCTTTGAAAAGCTCTATGAGGACAAAACAAAACACAACACAATGTTTTCCTTATCGATCTCAAATTTAATAGAACATGTGCAGATTTGGGTAAAAAGTGACCAAATTTTTTAAAAGCCGTTCAGTGGTACCAGTTAAAGTAAACGAGCTCAAGCCCTGGCACAGTTCACTATATGACTGAGGAAAGCTGGGAGTCTGTATTACAAATGGGAAGCTGTGAACAAATAATTGATTTACGACACAGATAACTCTTTTTTTCATGTTTGTATTTTACAACCTTAATATATGAACAGTGCACACTATGCATCAATGTATTTCATTTCTGAAGTTTCTTAACTGAGTGAAGTGTTAAGGACAAGTGGAATCAATATTTTTTTTATACTTTTCTGATTTAAATATTGCCTGTTTACTTTTACCCAGAAGAAAAACAAATATATTTAATTATCTGTGAAAGTTAAAGATGGGAAGTTTTCAGCAGCTGAACCTCCTCCTTGTTTCTGAAAGAATTTGAGCAAAAAACTGAAAAATTCTACTGAAGTGCTGGCTTAATTTTTTTTTCTTATTCTTTGTTGCAAAAGAAAAAAGGCATTTTTATTTACAAGTGTCCTTCTTCAGCACCACTAAACATTTACACATTCAGTTTTTTACTTCCAGCACCTCCAGGTCACATGATCCATTTTAGATAGGTGCGTATAGATGATCTTCTTCCTCGAGTTTTCTATTTCTTTCTGTTGGATAGAAGCTTGGGGCCTGCAGACCTCTAACTCTTAGGTGCTTAAGTTACCAGTACTACATCCCAAACCGTCCGTGTAGCTAGGTGGCACCTAGGAAACCTCTGTTCTTACCAATATAAGTCATAGTTCGTTTCAGTATGTCCTAAGGCAAGTACAAAAGTTATGATTCAGCCTAATGGTGTTTTCAGCATGTACAAAGCTGCTGTATCTTTACATAACCAGACAACTGCTAAAGCTGGCAGGGACCTCTGGAGACCACCTAGCCAAACCACCCCCTCAGAACAGGGGCAGCTAGAGCAGGCTGATCAGCACATCTTGTCAGGTTTTTAGTATCTGCAAGGGTGGAGAATCCGCAATAATTTCGGGTGAGGTTACCTCTAAGACACGGCTGCTAAGGATGAGACTTGAATCAAGTCCTACGCCTGTCCCAGTGTCTGTGAGCTCCATAGAGCTTTTCATGCCTGGCTCTGACTGTGGAACTTGGCATAGGAGAGCAGTGGTCTTATCTAATGTGATTACATTTTTTTTTTTGCCCCAAACTACTAGGCACAGTGGATGCAAGCCCCATGGCAAATAATATCCTGCGGCCAGGAAATTTTCTGCAGAAAAGGTGCTAGCAAAAACAGCTGCAGCCTTGTTGACATCTCTGTCTTCTTCCTTTCATCTCAGATGAGTTATGTGTATAAGAATAATAAATCATATATGTGAACCAATATATATAAAATATCTTGGGATTCCCCAAACCATCCATTACGTCCCTTCTGCCAAGCTGATCTTGCAAAAAAAGTTTTTTCAGTGATAAATAATTCAAAAAATATGTTCTTCAGGTTATCAGTTTTTCTTCATTCTCTCTGACAACTGTTCTGCTTCTGCTCAGTATAATATTGTGATTACGTTTGAGATGAAATCTGTTGCTTCATATTATCTGGTCCTGAATTTCCAGATTCTGATGCTCCCGTGTGGCTTCTCTTAGGTAGACTACTCTGATCATCACACGTAAAAACAGTATTTCAAGGGGACTTCAGGTGTATCAGAATGAGCAACTAGAAGTATTACTATGGGTAACCATGTCCTTGCTTGTTGTTACTCCATTTCATTTTCTGTCAGAGGCATGGGTAAGTCATACGACATACTAACATAATCTATCTCACTATCACCACTGCAGATTTAAGACTCAGTGTTGAGGACTAACAAAAACCATACCATTTCCAGGATTTTCTAACGAATCATTTCTAACAAAAATTAGAAGAGATTGGTTCAAGCTGAAAATTCTTGTCCCATTAACGACCTCATGCATTAAACCACCAAACTCAATGTCTGATTCTCCTCACAGTTAGAGCTGCTGATAGCATTGGGGCTGCTCCTTCTGTGGCGTGTGAATGAGAGATGGAAACTTCTGGAGTCTGATTCTGTATCACCAGGACATGTCTACAGTGATCCTCAAGCTAAGGTGAGCAAGATCCAAGGATAGCATAGTCATATCAACCTAACGCAGTTTCTGAATGCCTGCTTCAATACAGATAACTTGCTGAAGAGACAGAGACTCATTGGTGGAGCCAAGTAGCCAAACAGCATCTTGCTCAAGAGTTTTTTCAACTGGTAGTAATTGAAATTAGTAGGCAGGACCTTATTCTCACAGTCTATAGTCCTTGTGAAGAACATAATTACAGATCTTGACTGTAAGATAGAAGCCTTTTTATGCTGAGTGGTAGAGGGCTATTTAATTATTTTTTTTTTTAACCAGACAGGTTTAAAAAATAACCCACATCTATCTGGGGTTGAATTTCTGGTCTCCTTCACGTAAAGTTAGACACCTCATGAAGATCTCTAAAAATCAGGAGACTTGTGGATCTAGGCTCCATAAGCTTCATCTGTAGTCAGTTTAGAAAAGGGGGATATAAGATCTAGAGTGCTGCCTGAAGTTGTCCTTCTGTCTGGTCCTGGGTTCTAGTGGACTTTACATCTGTCTCCTCCTTTTAAAGTGCCTTGTATAAAGTGGAAATCCATTAATTATTTCCTACGTAGTCTTCTCATTGCACAAAATGAATAATAATCCAGGATGTTAGAAACCAACCTCGGATTTTCTGTGGTTAGATCACATGCTGGCTGTGCATAGATCAGAATGTCCTTTTTACTGTACCACGTTAATTTCTAGTATCATTTCTGTCTCCAAATAAATTAAACTTTGCTGGAAGGACCACTGAATGTATTTCTCTCCCCACGGCACAATACCTGTAACTGAAAAGCCTTTCCAATTATTATCAACAGCTTCCTCCCAAGTGCCTTTGTTCCAGGGTTGTAAGGTTTAATGAAAGCTAATGCTTTAGGCAACCATTTACATCCTTCTTCAACACTACAGATTTTGGAGGCAGCCTTTCTGAAAGAACATGCTTTGTGCTGTAGTGACTAGAGCAATCTTTTAAATCTCTTTTTTCAGATTATAAAACACCTATTGCAAGCATAGGGAAGATTACATCAGGTCTGAGCAGTTTGAAGCTGTGTACTATAGTACCGGCTTTCTAAAACAACAAGATAAAATGGAGAAATAATCCATTTTGGAATTAACTCAAGACCACAATATTCAGTCCCAGATTAGACTATTGGAAAAAACAAATAACAAATCATCTAAACAGCCAAAACGAAACCAGACAAACATCAATCAAAAAACAGCGCAAAACCAAAAAAAAACCAAAAGAAAAAAAAGCAACCCAACAAAAAACCCCAGAGAGTAATGTATTGGTTTCCTTACAATATATACAGAACAATCTGAAATATGCAGAACAATCTGAAAGTGGCTGATTGACATGGAAAGCTTCTCTTCGGTTTATCACCAGTCAGTTTTTGTTAGCTGTTACAATCCTTATACATAACTTGAAGCACATTAAATCCCACACTTTTGGGAGTTCTCATCTAAATTTGAAAAGGTGATAATGGACAGTCAAGTTCCTTGCAGACTTTAGGATCCACTTTTGATGTACAGAAAGAAGCAGATTTCAGAAAGTCTCTTTTTTTTATCTTATCTAGTGCACCCTGGTACGGAGGAACAGGAAGAAGCAGGAAGTAAGTGGACTGGGGATCCCTTATTCATTTTTTAGGAGATATTAACCCAGACATCATGATGGGGAAAACCTTATTAATTAAACATCAGATGAATATCTGTGGAGTTGTTTGCACTGGAAGAGATAAATCCAATTTCTGACAACAGCATGAGAAAAGCAATATACTGCCGTGCTCTTTATCTGTTGAGCATTTTGTCTCATCAAAAAGATACACTCTTCAGTAAAAGATGGTAGAAAATTATAATAAAGGTTGCTTAGCTAGACTGAAGGTGAGAAATCAAACTGTTAACCCAGCACTGCCAGGTCACCACTAAACCATGTTTCTCAGCACTAAACGTCTGTTAAATACCTCCAGGGATGGCAACTCCACCACCTTCCTGGGCAGCCTGTTCCAATGCTTCACAACCCTCTCTGTAAAGAAATTTTTCCTAATATCCAATCTAAACATCCTCTGATGCAACTTAAGACCATTTCCTTTTGTCCTATTGCTTATTACTTGGGAGAAAAGACCAACCTCCACCTTACTACAACCTCCTTTCAGATAGTTGTAGAGAGTGATAAGGTCTCCCCTCCCTCAGCCTCCTTTTCACCATGATAAACACCCCAGTTCCCTCAGCTGCTCCTCATAAGACTTGTTCTCTAGACCCCCACCAGCTTCATTGCCCTTCTTTGAACAAGCTCCAGCACATCAATGAGCTTTTTGAAGTGAGGAGCCCAAAAGTGAACACAGTACTCAAGGTGTGGCTTCACCAGTGCCATGTATAGAGGGACAGTCACTTCCATACTCCTGCTGGTCACACTATTTCTGATACAAGTCAGGATGCTATTGGTCTTTTTGGCCACCTGGGCACACTGCTGGCTCATATTCAGCCTCTGTTGGCCTCTGTTGGCCAACACCCCCTTTTCTTCTGGGCTGTTTCCAGCCACTCCTCCCCAAGCCTATGACGCTGCAGGGGGTTGTTGTGACCCAAGCGCAGGACCTGGCACTTGGACTTGTTGAACGTCATACCACTGGCCTTGGCCCATAGATCCATCCTGTCCAGATCCCTCTGTAGAACCTCCCTACCTTCAAGAAGATCAATACTCACACCCAACTTGGTGTCATCAGTAAACTTACCGAGGGCACTCTCAATCCCCTCATCTGGATCATTGATAAACATGTTAAAGAGAGCAGCCCCCAAAACTGAGCCCTGGGGGACACCACTTGTGACTGTCTGCCAACTGGATTTGACTCCATTCATCACAACTCTCTGGGCCTGGCCATCCAGCAAGTTTTTACCCATTGAAGTGCACACTCATCCAAGCCATGAGCAGCCAGTTTCTCCAGGAAAATCCTGTGGGAAAAAGTGTTGAAAGATTTACAAAAGTCCAGGTAGACAAGGTCCACAGCCCTTCCCTTGTGATGCCTACTAGTATCACTACATTAAATGTAGCGATAGCCTGCAATACATTTGGAAATTTCAGTGTTGTAAATGTTTGGCTGGGAAAGAACATTGTGGAGAACTGTATTTTAAAGAGATTTTCTGTGGTGTGCAGCAGTTCATGCTACGCAGAGCTATTCTCTTAAAATGCAGATCTTAAAAACCCCAATTTTCTGTCCTAAACTTTTGTTCAGAGAAGTTTATAAACAACAACAAATTGAATGCAGTTATTCATTTATGGTATTGATAGAAACACTAAGGTCAGAATTCAATGGAAAACAAGAAAAAAACCTCAGCAAGGACCATTCAGATAAAATGTCTACTGCCGTTACCTGAGTGATGTTAGGTTCAAGCATGACAGAGTGATTTCATTCCCTCAACACCTGATACAGCGAAAAGCCAGCTCTATAAATAACGGTAGCATGAAGGTCAACATTTATATGAATGTTCACTCGCATTTACATCTAAGAAATAAAGAATTTATTGAAAAAGCAGTTGGATAGAAATTCCTTATATCTGACATATTGCTATTATTCCCTCCCCACAAAACAAAAGTATAAAACTCTCTGACTCTTGCTCTTGGTAAAAGACAGATGGAAAGACAAAGGTCAGGGGCCTAATGAAGATACCACCTTTGCCATCATAATTGATCGAGAAATTCATTTTGAATGTGACCTATTGCAAAATCCATCACAGAAATGCAGCTGCCCAATAAATCCATGCATTATTAGACCAGGTTTTATTGAATGGGAAGTACTAAAGACTTTTTCTTTTTTTTCATCCTTTATCCCCAAGTCTTTGAAGGGTTCATCATGCAAACCAGAATATAAAAGTGTCTTTATCTGGATTAATAATTTTGGGATTTTATCCCTTCCTTTCTTCCTTCTCTGTTATTAGAAGCAAATGAAGCCAGGGACCTCAAAGTCACTTTCAGTGCCAACTATGCTACCAAAAAGAACACATCTCCATTAATGCTCTAGCATCAGTAAAGCAGCTCAGTTCTAGAAGTTTCATCAAAATAATCTATTCTCTTCAAAATATTGTTTTGATTTTAATGCCAAATGTGAGTTTATCAATGTCTTGCATGCAAACAGAATGAGGGGAAGGATGTCACACAGTGTTTCTTCCCCCTTTTTCCCATGGTAACTGAAAGATCTTCATAGTTTAGGAAGAAACAACAGTTTTAGTACTGCAAGTACCTTTTGCCATCTTAATCACGATGACATGCCAGATGAATTCTGTCTCTCTCCTCTTCCCCAGTAATTGCAAAAAGCCTCTACACACAGAAACCTTTTAGTTTCTTACCGTCTTCAAAATAACAAGACTGAAAGACAATTGACACCTCACAGATGAACCCAGATAGAAGGTTAAAGAACAATTTCCTGTTCTCAGGCAAATACTGTTTATCAAATCTCGGACCTACAACCGGCATTTCAGCTGCCAACCCGATAGCTCTTTTCAAGATGATCTTTGTGAAATATAATGGAAAAATAGCGCGAGGTGGATCTAGCATGATTTACTCTCATTGCTTCAAGCTAATTGACTTGGTGCAGAAAATGAAATCCACTTCTCGATCATTCTGCCCTCTCTCTTGAAAATTAGATAGAGGTTGTTTGACATTCCTGACAGCAAAATTTGTAATGCATTCCAGTCAGGCTCTTATCAATGCCATCAAAAAACTCATGGTGCCTAAGCTCTACCCGTAGGAACATCTAACTTCCTTCTTCTTCAGCAGCTAAATCAACATGAGAGTTTCCAGCCATTACAACCACAAACAATAGCCTGACATTGCCTTAGATTAAGTCCATTTTATTGGTCATTCAAAGGAGCCCCACGTGATCAGATAGATAGATTATGAACACTGCCTTTCACATGGCATGTGTATCAAATGAAAAGCAATGTCTGTTGAAAGAAGTTCAGATGATCCTTCATCATAAGTTCTGTGCCATTAAATTTGTGAGCACTTTAGACAAGAAGCATTAGTGTATTAAAAGTTTATAAGCAATTTCAGCTATGCTTATTCTATCAGTTTTCCATAGGTTTTTTCACTTTGAACTGGTGCTCATTTGAATTGGGAGTAAGAAGCATGCAAGAAGAAAGCCATAGAAATGACATTTACTTAGAGATTATTAATGACACTGCATCTGGGAGCATGTTTCTTTCAACAGATCTGAGAAATACACACACTTAGAAACATAAGCAGGGATGTGGGATCATTAAGGTGACTTGGTCAGGTTCCTGAGATCACCTGAGCAGATATTTTATAACTTCTCACTGCATAGAGAGGAATTGTGAGATATATTTCCTACTGTTGTATACAAGTATCCACATTCCCTGTGTACTAATTGAGTAGTCAAGAAAACATGAATGTCCCTTTGCACCAGATCTGAGTCTTTGCCTTCAAGACACCTTAGAAATATATTTTATTTACCATTTATGAAAAATAATTAAACCAAAGGTGCTAACACAAAGCCTGGGTTGCTCTTCTGTTTAATATGTTGGGAGATTAGTCTTTACTCTGGAGTAAAGTGCAGAGACCAGCAATGAGAAAAAAGGCAGTGGTACCTCTCCAAGGTCTTCTAAAAAAGCAGTGTTGATCCAAATAAGATGCCATCTACAACAGAATTTGAAATGCCCCCCTACAAAGTCTGGCCATTCTTTGAACTGTGTTAATTTGCTGGTCTTTCTGGACTGCAGGGCTCAAGATTTCCTCACTTGTACATTCCACTAGCTGTTTTGAGCTTGCAAAACATCACTTCCGCCTGTAACCTTCCTGTTTTGAGAAAATGAAAGCTTTGCTTCTACATGGCTGTGAAATGAGGAATTCATTTCCTATTTTAATATAACCTAACTATTGTGTGATAAAAACAGAAAAAAACCTTTTCAAAAGGGTAAAGAGAGACACCTTCTTGGAACTGTGCATCCCTGGGACAACTTTTTGTTTGCCCTGGATCCAGTCACAAAAAATGGACAGCAAAAACCTTCTGCTCCTCCTCCTTTGATGAGATGTGGGACTGGGAATAGGTCCTAGGACAAGTGATGGACAACTAGGGGAGGAAAGACGGGAAGCTGAGTCCTGTCTTGAAGGCATACCCTTAATCCAGTGGAGATTGCCTGACCAAACATGCTGCACAACGTTGCCTTTTTCTGTGTGGCCACAGCCCCTGCACACTGACTGATGTGCAAGAGCTGAGACAAAAACAAGCAAACCATCCAACCAACCTGCTTTAGGGTCACTATCAAGGAACACAAATAAGAGAAGGGAGAAGGAAATTTCATTCCAAGAAGAGCGAGAGAGCCTTTTCTAAGATAAACCTCTGTGATAATTTTTGTTTGGGATTTGGGGTTTTTTTTGGGGGGGGGGGGGGGGTTTTGGTTTTTTTTTTTTTTTTTTTTTTTTTTTTTTTTTT
>NW_010388915.1:20055-21604 GCF_000710305.1 Buceros rhinoceros silvestris | reverse complement strand
GGGGGGGGTGTTTTGGTTTTTTTTGTTTGTTTGTTTGTTTGTTTTTATGATGAGCTGCAGTGCAGTCCCGGTCTGTGGTGTGTCAGGGGTGTGACAGCCTCAGTATTACCATGAGACTCCCAGTGCAAATTAGCATGGCTTCTACCAAAGTGGCACAGTGATTGACTGGTGATGAGTGGGGTGGTGACAGCTGTTATGACAAAGTACACTGATATACCCTATGTGAAATACACAGGATAGCTGAAGCTGCTGTTCCACGGTCTGAACAGCTGAGCTCATTATTTTCCTGCCTTAAAGAAAAGTGAACGCAGTCCACATTTCCGTTCCTGTTAGGCTATTGATCATTCTCAGTACGGGATGTGCTGAGGAGGGATTCCCACCATTTTAAGCAGAATATAGTTGGACTGTTAAAACAAATGTGAGAACTTTACTTTGGAAATGTCAGAGTCTAGTAAATGGGTATTGGAGACAGATGTGGCTCTAATTAAGATTAGGAGAGATGCCAGTTCGCTGCAGGGTATGATAAGGGTGGGTAAGAACAAGTTCTCCCAAGTGAGAGGCAGAAGAGCAGCAGACCAGCTGCCCTACTGTAAGGGGAGGCAGGGGAACATTGTGAGAGCCAAGTTTTGAATGAATACTCATCTGTCTCTGTTGTGCTGTGTTGCGTTTAGCCAGAAATTTAGTTATCTGCTCCTGGTACAAGGGACAGTAATGGAAGCATGTTTGCAGAAAGGGAAGAGGAGAACAAAAGAGTGAAAGGAGCTTCCGGGATTTCCTCAAGAGACCTAGGTTGCCAACTTTCCAGGAGAAAAAAGGCCATCCTGATTTTAAAGATTTTTGTGTCAACCTCCCTGTGTTATTTCCTTTTGTCTTTGTCCGTGGCAGTGGTGGCATTCACTCCCACTTGCCACTACCTTTGATTCCCTTAGCAAGTGTTGCTGCTGGACAATGGAGACACCAACTGATGCCATGTTTCTCCTGGTCTGATAGAACATAAAATTATCCCTCTCTCTTCTTCCCACAGGTGACTGTAAAGAAGAAACCTTTCAGGAACTTGTGCCCATCCTTCAACATGCCCCTGCAAGATACCAGATGGAGAAGAAGAAAAGATGTTTCCCTGCTAAGGTTATTGAAAATAGCTTTTTCCAAAAATAGCATCTATAGTGCAACAGAGTCTTTGGACCATTAAGGTTCTGTGGGGAATGTTTCAGTAATAGAAACATTGTCCATTAACATTCTGGTGAAAGGAGTGCATCGTAATAACTAAGGTAGTGGTACATGCTTAATAAGAGCACTATTACGTTGTGGATGGAGCTGAGTATGGGTGTTTGCCTCAGTTTCCTTGACTGTAAATTTAATACTTACCTGCATCTGAAACGTATGATATGAAAACTGAATACTATCTTGACTATATTTTTATTATCTCCAGGTAGGCTTTATATATGTGTTCTTCTGTGAAGTACAGAAAACTGTGATTGTTCTGTCTAACAGTGCTAGGAGAATAAACACCACTTCTTTCCCTCCACTCTACTCTTAAAATTAGTAACTG
>NW_010388915.1:0-19915 GCF_000710305.1 Buceros rhinoceros silvestris | reverse complement strand
AAAAAGGGTGAGTTTTGTTTTGTTACCTTAAAAAAATCTTTTTAAAAGTAGAATTTAACTTTATGACACACTGATGTGCAGTCACTGGAAATCTATTGAATTACACCGCTTGTCGTACATAATATTCATTGTGAAATCCATCACATTTTCCTCTCCAGCAATCATTGGGAAGGTGTTTGCTGACACTTCTGGCAGGGAGGAATGATCCTCTGTGGATGCCAAGTGCTGACAGCCCCCTCGCAGAGCATAGGTGCAGCAGTACCTTGAGATGTGGCAGCTGACTGTAAAAAGCCTTACAGTTAACAGAGAAAGGAGGTGACCTCAGTTCCTGCCTGGTAAACCTGCAACTCACTTTACATCCACAGCGTGTTTGTAAGGTCTAGATCAAGACATGGTTCCCAATTCATATAGCCCAGTAAAACAGGCTCTAACCTGTGCCTGTGATTTAAACCCTAGTATGGGATTCTTTGTGGGCAGAGATTGTGATGTGCTTAAAACGGCCAGGCAGAGCAGAGGCAGGAGAGAGGCTTGTTTATGCTGCTACTCATTTTTATGCTGCAGATATTTTTCCAAGACAAGTGGTATTGTATCCTTGCTTGAAAATCAGGCCTTGTGAAGAATTGATGATAGAGGTAAGTGTTCAGTTTGTGGTGATTTCTCCTGTATTCTTGTCTTTTCAGGGAAGCTGATTGATAACCAACCAAATCCAGTGCATTCACCAAGCCTTAAAAGCAGCAGAAAGAAGTATCCACTCAATTTGCTCATTCCGTTTCTCTCAGTGGGGAATAAAAGTGTATTGCATGCATTTACTCAGATGTGCTCGACTTGACCAACTATTAATGGAGGAAGGGGTACAGTACAGAAATCAACTAGAAATAGTGTTTTGTTTGACAACTATTTACACATGCAGAGAGTATCAAAATCACTTAAAAATAGTCTCCTTGCTAAATGATAAAGACAATACATTTACATTAACTCTTGACATTAAATTACTTGGAAAGGAAGAATGTAATTTTTTGAAATTTAATTATACAGACAACAGTTCTTTGTTTGTCCTATGGGAAGAAGATGCCTATTTATGCTACACCTATGAACCTGCTCTTCCTTATTTATGGACCATGGGGAGTAAGAAAGGTAGGATAACAAAGTCCATTTGTGAAAGGCTGGCATGGAATGCCATGGGACAGCTTGATGTTGAGAGTACAGATACAATAAAGAGCATTTTGAAATTCTTCCAAGATCTTTCAGAATAAATAAAAGAATCCCAATGAGATGATCTGTCTAGCATTTAAGAATAACAATGGAGCAAGGGTCTATTTAAAATTAAAGAATCAGCTCAGGTCTGGAAGAAAGTGCATGATGAGGAAGGAGAAACCAATATCTACCAAGTACTGAACCTGCCTGTTCTGTCAGAAGGCTCCGAGCCCTGCGCCGAGCCCTGCGCCATGGGATCACTCCCTGCCATGGAAGCCAGCAGGCACTCCTGGAGAGGAGGGCTCTCCTGGGCACAGCCCCGACAGCAAATCGAAATGGAGAAGACCTAGAGCAAAAATCCAGCCATTTGCAAGCAAAGACCCCGACAGATGTAAAGTTTACTCTCTGTGAGTAGTATGCTTCCCTGTGAGTGCCGAATTACTGCATGGCTGGGAACTGCAGAATATACTATAACAGTAGTATAATTCTGATATACAGTGGATGCTATAAATATACATAGTTTATAGCACAGCTTGTAAATACACATATACATATATATGCGTCATAATATGACTATTATTGTTACTGTATGTATATGAGTACTCTATATATAGTATTTCATGGATTGTCATGCTAACACTGGGCCTTCATTATGGGTAGGAAATCATTTATTACTAAATAGATGTAGATGACATCTCATGTATTCAAAAAAGGTCTTCAATACTTCTGTGCTATTTTACTATTCTGATTTTTTTCTTTTTTTTTTTTAATTCATTTGCAGGTGTTCACAGAAGACCTTGTAATGTCTAAAGTTGCTCTGAAAGTAATGGGACCTCTTCCAGAAAAAAAACAGATGTGATTCATAGCATGTGCAACCTGACTGTCCTAACCTCTCCTGCCATGTTCCCTTTTGACTGGTTTCTATCCCTATGTGCAGATCTCAAAACTGGTTCTGCTCTCAGAGTACCACACACACACATGATATGCAACAGCTGTGGCTCATATGGTGGTGCCTCTTTAACCCCTCTTTGCATTTGCATTGTAGCCATGAAGGTGAGGCAAAGCCTCGATATTTTTGTAGAAGGATGCATGAGAATGGTGTTGCAAATGTGCACATTATTTCCCATGACAAAGTGTTTATTTATGGACAAAAGCATTAGTGGCTTGTTGATACAATTTCTTAGAGGAAAGAGCTAGTAAGCAGCAAGAGCATTTGTTCACTGCCTCTATCTTTCTAACAAGAAACACATTTGAGGAGGAAGTGGATCCCTGCGATTAAATCCAGTGTACCTGAATAAGAATTTTAAAGGCAAGGGGAGGGGGAGAGGGAAAGGGAGAGGGAGAGGAAGAAGGAGAGGGACGTTGTGTGTGTTTGCTCTTTATCTATAAAGGACAGATGAAGTAAACTAGTAAATGAAATTTTACATTAAGAAAACACACAGCTGCAGAATCATTGATTTTCTTAAAAAAAAAAATTCCTTAGAATTGAGAACCAGTGTGTTGGGTCCTGACGGCTTGATATAGAGGCAAAGCAGATAATGTGATTAATATCCAAAAGCTACTGTAGTGATCTTCACCATTGATACGACCT
This sequence comes from Buceros rhinoceros silvestris, assembly GCF_000710305.1. NCBI lineage: Eukaryota > Metazoa > Chordata > Aves > Bucerotiformes > Bucerotidae > Buceros > Buceros rhinoceros. Next base: position 17,130 of record NW_010388915.1, on the reverse strand, counting down.
GAATTGATTTTGTTATTGAAATTTTCAGGGGAAGCACTATCTACATCAGCAAAACAATCTATAAAATTGCTGTTCATTTGTTCCACTGTGGGAGATGAGGGGTGAAGGAACTCAAGCTGGCATTTTATTATCTTCTCAGCCATGCTACAAAATGCCATGTCACACTACTTATACATTAGTAAAAATAGTTGCCAGCAATCCTGGCAGTGCACAACTCCATTTAAATGTTTTAGACAGATTAGAACTTTATATGCTCATTATTTACAATTTTATCATTTAAAAACAAAAAATCCTTTCTTTGTCCCATCTCAAGCATGAGGGATTACAATTGCATTATCTTGTCACTTCCAGCTTTTCCACCTGTTACTGCAAAGCCATGATAAAGGAAGTTTCAATGAGATCACAAAAGCAGGATTATTGTTTTGACACAAAACAAGACTTAGATAACAAAAATCAATTATAAAGCTTTCTCATTTTTGGAGTGAAAAATTTTCTCTACTTCTGAGGCAGTTTTAGAGGGAACAGATAATGTGTCAGAAATCAGAAAAATAACAAGAAAATTGAATTCCTTAGAACATATAAAGCAAGAATTGTTTGAAGGCAAAAAACTTTTGATATCCCTTGGGATATATAAAGTAGATGAACATTCGAGACTTTTATTTCATCCTTGATATCGAAATATCATGTCAGGCATTGTCATGTAATGCTTGGCTCCATGGAGGAGGTTTCATGGAAGAGGGGCAAAAAGCTCATCAGGAGCTGCTATGTTTCAAGCCAGACTTGACTAATTGGCTGAGTCAATCCAACATCTTTCCAAAGATGCCCATAGATTTTACTATATCAACTTAATAATTTGTATTTGCACTAAAACATTTCTTTTAGAAAGATAAACAAAATCTGGTGTAAAATCTCCATGTGATGGAAGTGTAACACATTACCCAGGATACAGATGACCTTTTTGCAATCAGGGGAGAGTATCAAGTTAAAAGAAAAGAAAATGGCCATTAAGCATTTTAACTCCTACCTAGACTCCACCAATTAAGCTGATTTTTTTTCTAATGGAAAGATAAATGAGTTCCTGCTTCAGAATTAGATATTTTTTTGTTTTAAAACTAGATTTAAAAATTTATATTTAATTATTTTTGGAAAGAAAAAAAAGTCTTAATTCAGTCCTTCATTTTTTGAGGAATCTCAGCTTTCCTCCTTCCCAAAGCAGGTTGTACCAGTGATTCATTACTATTTTTTCAAAATGTGTGATTTCTTTCTGGTCACTATCCAGCCGCATGTGTTAGATCAGACAACTCTACCAAGAGAAGCATTCCCCTTGTGTGGATATCTGCAGAATATCATCAGATCTGTTCTTTTAACTTTCACATTACTGAAACAGATTGCCTTTGCCTCTCCGTCAGGCGTTCCAGATTTGAGTACCTTGTCATGTAGTCCATTCCAGTGATTAATCGCTTATAGAAATAGAGATGGGCAGATGCAGTCCTCTTGGCCACAACCAGCAACCGCACCAGTGCAGCAAAATTGCATCTGTTCCACCACATTTAAACCCACACAGGACAAGTTAAGTTTAGCAAGCATTCGTCCTTATGATGTGAGTACTGAAATAGTGGGTCATGTGCTGGAACAGTAGCTGTTTGAGCCAGGGGAACTATAAGCCTGAGGACTAAACATGCTAAATACTGGGTTTAGAGAACACTTGTCCCTCATGACTAGAGACTACAAAGCTGGGAAATAGAATGGGTTGTGTGTTATCCAGTATCACAGACTACCAGGTGCCATTTACAGTAAATTATGCTAGAAATCTTTTATTAAGGCAATCGAGAAGAAATCAGTTTTAAACAGAGATGTACTCAGATGGTTGAGATAACTAGACTCAGGAGCCCTGGTATTTCAGATGAGTAGCAGACACTATCTCTAACACATACTGCTTTTCATCTTCAAGAAATCCCAATCAGCTGGAAAAACCAATAGGCTAATATGAACCACAGACAAACGAAATCTCATGCATTACTAAAACGCAGCAATCTCTCAGTGATGTTTGGCAGATGGCAGACTGTACCCAGCAAATACACAGAACGATAAAACAAAAAATAAACAGACAGAACACAACTTTTTGCAGGAATCTGCTCAGCCTTTTGAATGAATATGGGCATTACTTAATATGGTGGGCAACTTTCATCCAAGAGGGAGCTGCATTTGGAAGCAAGAGCTGTCAGGTCATGTGTCCAAAAAAGTGCTTGGATCCCTTATGCACATGCAGATGACCAGACTAATATAAAAGAAAAAAAATTACTGTTTATATTTATTCTGACCACACTTTTTTTTTTTTTGCTAAAATACCGATTGTATTCTTCCATCTAGGTTCTCCTCTGAAAGGCTTATTTTCTTTTCATAGAAGAAGAAAAATTACTGATTCAACATCATTTTCAGAGGAAATTTTGTTAAAACTCCAGCTTGCTGCGGAACTTCTGATATGATGGTTCATGCAGAGTTTCTATGTGGTTGTGAAATATGCTTGTGCTCCAAAATCAAAGAAGATTGATGTGCTAGTCATGATCTAAGTTATCTGAGTTTATAAAACAAATGCTGGATGTTAAACCCAGCTGTGTCAGGAATATTAAGCTTCCTTTTCTGCATTGCTAAACTAGGTAAGCTAAACTGACAAAAAAATAAACTGACAGAAGTTAATTACTTTTTCCATAATTACACTTTCACACTGTTTTATCATTGAGAGTAGCTGTATGATCCCACCGTATTAAGCTACAATGTACTGCCAACATGTATATTATCAAACCTCTAATTCAGTTACTCTTTTCTCTTTAAGAGTCATGGGTTTTATACTTTTACAAAATATTTCAAGTTGATGGTATTTATTGTGTTGTCATCCCCAGAAAAAAGCAGATCTCGCTTCCATTTTACTAGGCCCTATACAATTACTGTAGCTACTGTATACCTGCACTGAGAGATTTGTGGTGGCTACTTTTCTTATATCTAATGATACTCGGTTGTAGAAACTCAACATGGACTGGTTTCTTAAGTTCTGGGCAAGCCAATCATTATCATCAGTGGATTGATACAAAAAGTGTAGAATCATTAAGAATGACTTGAGGAAAAAGGAATGTGGAGGAAGCTTGTCACTACTTTCCATTCACTAACAATATCTGGCATTTATTTTCCCTGTTTCTGGAGTCTGCTTTTCTAAGCTGTGGTTATATCTCCAGTTTCCTGCATCCTCTGCAGCATCTGACCCACTTGGGTCCCAGTTCCCTGCAGCCTCCCTAAGCCTCAGCTCAGCAGCTGGTGACACAACACCAGAGCAGCTGTGACTCTCATTTTGGAGGATGTTGCTAAACAGTTGAAAGAACCTTGAGAAATTCCACAGGACAGAGCCCAGTAAAATGAGCACAGCAAAACTGAAAGGAGAAGTAATATTGTTGAGGCAGCGATAGGTATCACCTCCAGGATTTAAGAGAAAAATCACACCGAGAGAAGTCATTGAACTCTACAGGAAAAAACCTCAAACAAACAGAAAGTTAAAACACGGTAACTCATCACCTACAGGATGTGATGAAAGAGCAGTGTAGGCCAGACATCCCTTCTGTATTCTCCATGTTTCCAGTGACATATGACTCAGATTATCTGCTGAACAAGAGGTGACAGCATTCTATTTCTGTGATCACTTTTGAACGTTTGAAATTAAGCATGAGTGAGTGGGTCTCCAAGGTTAGCGAGAAATGCATGTGGGTCTGTGCAGCTGTAATCTAGTAATGGTAATTCATTAATGATTCTACAGGAGAACTTACAGTTTGTCAGCTTTTAAAATAAAACAACAACAACACATTAAAATAAACCTGGTGAGCTGCTAGAAGTTGTCAAAAGAGTACCAACATGAGAAAGGTCTCTTTGGTCGACTTTCTTCACTGACTTGGGTATGGCTAATGAGTTGAAGATAAGGTGTAGTTAATTTTGGAAGCTGAGGTTCTTCGAGATACTGCTATGATAAAAATTTACCCAGGAGCTGTTCTTTCACGGAGTCTTAATCAAAAGCTCTTTAAGTTCTTTTCACATCCAGTAAGTTTTAAACTGGGTGTTCACAGCTTCTACTGACAGTTTTTTGCTGTATGTGCTAAATCATAAAATTATAGAATCAAGAATCACAGAATGGTTTAGTTAGAAGAGAACTTAATGATCATCTAGTTCCAACTCCCCTACCACGGGCAGAGACACCTTCCACTTGACCAGGTTGCTCCAAGCTCCATCCAACTTAGCCTTGAATACTTCCAGGGAGGGATCATCCACTTCTCTGAGCAACGTGTGTCAGTATCTCACCACCCTCATAGTGAAGAACTTCTCTTTCAGTTTAAAGCCATTACCACACATCACTACATGCCCTTGTAAAAAGTCACTCTCATAGGACCCCTTTAAGTACTGGAAGGCCACTATAAGGTCTCCCTGGAGCTTTCTCTTCTCCAGGCTAAACAACCCTAACTCTCTCAGCCTGTCTTCATAGGAGAGGTGCTCCAGCACCCTGATCATCTTCGTGGCCCTCCTGTGGACACCCTCCAACAGGTTCATGTCCTTTATATGTTGCGGGCCCCAGAGCTAAATGCAGTACTCCAGGTGGGGTCTCACAAGAGGGGAGTAGAGCAGCAGGATCACCTCCCTTGACCTGCTGGTCATGCTTCTTTTGATGTAGCCCAGGATATTACCGGCTTTCTGGGCTGCAAACACACGTTGCTGGGTCATGTTGATCTCATCAACCATCACCCCAAGTCCTTCTCAGGGCTGTTTTCAATCCACTCATTGTTCAGCCTGTATTTTTGCTTGGTTTTATCTCGACCTATGTACAGGACCTTGCACTTTGCCTTATTGAACTTCATAAAGTTCACACAGTTCCACCTCTCAAGCCTGTCAATGTCCCTCTGGGTGACATCCCTTCTGTCCAGCCTGTTGACTACACCACTCAGCTTGGTGTCGTGGGCAAACTTGCTGAGTGTTACTCAATTCTACTGTCCATGTCACTGACAAAGATGTTAAACAGTGCTAGTCCCAATACCAACACCTGAGGAAGGCCACTTATCAGTGTTCTCCACTTGGACATGGAGCTGTTGACTGCAACTCCTTGAGTGTGACTATCCAGACGATTCTTTATCCACCGAGTCGTCCATATGTGAAATCCATGCCTCTCCAATTTAGAGACAAGGATGTAGCGCTGAACAGTGTCAAACGTTTCGCACAAGTCCAGTTAGATTACGTCAGTTATTCTTCCTTTATCCACCAATGCTGTAACCCCATCATAGAAGGCCACCAAATTTATCAGGCACAATCTGCCCTTAGTGAAGCCATGTTGGGCCCCGATGAAGCTGACTTACTGGCTGGAGTGGCTGGAATTCCTTAGTATTGCTCCTCAGGTGCTCTCCTGATGGGTGACCTGTGATCCTTCTCCAAGTTTTGGGGGTCTGTTGCTGGCATTGGTGTCACACTAGTAGGAGGGCGTTGGATTGAGATTCACCTCCCCCATCAGCTTTAGTTTAAAGCTGTCTTCACCAGCTTAACAAGTCTATGATAGAAGATGCTCTTCCTCTTTAAAAGATGGACCCCATGATTCCATAGTACACCAGTAGATGAAACCCTGTCTGTGGCACCAGTCTTGTAAGCTGTAACCAGTAACTGTAACCTTTAATTTGTTAATTTGTCAGATTATATTGGCTCTTTCAAACCTCTTCCCTTTGACCAGGAGGACTGATGAAAAAACTACCTGCAATGCCCCTTACCTACTTACTCCAGAGTCCCTTATCACCACTCCCAGGGCTCAGCAATCCTTGACACTCGTCAGACTACTCCCAGCTGTATCACAGGTGCCTGTGTGAAACATCAGCAGTGGGTAATAGTCAGTGGACTGTACGAGGCTTGAAGTCTCTCAGTGAGATCCTTGATACGAGCCCCAGGTAAGCAGCACGCCTCGCTAGAGAATGCGTCATGTTGGCAGATGGGCATCCCATCCTTCTGATAAGAGAGTCACCTGCACTACTGTCACCTGTTGCCTTTTCTTAATTGTGGTGGTTGTTATATGGGGAGCAAGGTGACATGCGTAAATGAACAGTGAAATGCAACAACGTTGAAGGGAGAGGATGAAAACAGTAATGGGGAAGGGAAGGTGAAATTAGGAAAATGGAATGAGCAGAAAGAGGAGGATTAACAAGTAGCAGATGATAAGGAAATATTTTATTTAAGTTCTGGTTCGGCTTTCAGCCAGAATGTGTATCATGAGAGCTGCTGTCTTGGTGGTGGTGCTAAAACCCCAAAGCTTCGCTGACAATATAAGACTTGTATTGCTGGACAGACAATGCTGCAGTTGGGCAGGTATTTTGTTTCAGTGGGGACAGAGACAGGGACCTATCAATTCAGAATAAGCAGATATATATTTTCATTGAAGGTTAAAAATAAGTTTATTTTTCATTTTTGAAATCAAATAAAAAGCTGTTTCATCAGTATTTTTAAGTGAAGATTTATAAATGATAAAATACACTACAATTTGGAAGGATCCAGTTTCTATATAATACATATTCTGTAGGTTTCAGCATTGCTGAATACATTTCTCATTTGCAAGAAATATGAGATGAAACACAACATCCATTTCTAAAATTGTTTCAGGAAAATAGGCCTGGGTCTAACCCTGAAGCAAGATCTGCATTGTAACAAGACGGCAGAGAACGGGTTGAGTTTGGTCTGTCCTAGAAAAACACTCGTATCAGTGTAGTTCATATTACATAATCATTTTCCTTTTAGGTGCTCTTCTTCACTGCCAGTCCAGAAGTACCTATTCATACAGTTATACCTTTATTTTTTATTTTCCTTTTGGTTACATCAAAGTAAATAATTTCTAAGAGCAATTCAAGAAACGCCCCTATCACGATTGTATCCAAATTAAATTATAGAGCAGCACAGCTACTTGGTAGAGTAGTCCACTCCCCTTTTTAAATAGCTACATTAGGTAAACCTTTCTAGTGTAGATGAGAATAAAGCGGGTAATGAAAGTATCCCTATTCAAGTAGGGTCTCACTTGCAGATAGCTTTCAAGGGAAAATTACATTTTTTAAATGGTTAGTAAGAGCCTTAAACTTCAAGTATTGTATTAACATAAAAATGGTACAGCAGTTTTGTATTAACTCTCTTAAAAGCACATTCCAGAGGCATTTTTAGGTCATGTTACATATTCAAACTGTAGGTTTAGTAATAATGATAACTACTTAAATACAGAGCATGACACCTAGAGCCATCTTTCTCCATTTAAATTATCTTCTCTTTCCTTCTCTTCCTTGCATTCTCCTTGATGCAGAAAGCTGGAAAAGACCTGCGCAACTGTTTTTCATCTCTTTAATGCCACTCTGAATAACATTGGCTGAAATCCCAGTCTAAAGACCCAACCGACTACATTTTCAAACCAGTAAAATCTGCATCATATGAATTCTATAGAGTAACCCCCAGCCCCATTTGTTATATTATAAATAGACATAGAAAAGTATGCCTGCTTGGTGGATAACATGGTGTTTAACAAGCACCTTTACAGGGAATTATTGAAAGGAAACAAGGCTGCTTTTCAAAAATTTTCATGAAAAAAAACCCAAAACCATCCAGCATGTAAGCAGGTGCCTTAATACTTACACTTCTTGTGCAGGCGTTGAAAAAGCAGGTGAAAACAAAAGGCCCAGAAATAAAATCTCATACAGCTGACAATAGAAACAGCCTATGTCTGAGGCAGTTAGCAAGACATACACACGCTTTATACTGCCAGTGAACATTGTGCTTGCAGTGTTTTAGTTTATCTCTGCCACCGAACTGCATTTTCATTGCATGTTTCCTGGATAATTGTTTTGTACAGCATAGAATTCCATTGACGTGTCACAGGATATTGTCAGCTGTAGCTATTAGAGGCTGTTCTCAAGAGACGTCTCCTTCAGAATCACTATATTTGTATTTTAGGCACTTCTTCAAGAAATGAAGTGTCATAATATTTAATAATCACTTAGTCATTATCATAATAAGCATAAAATATAGGAATGATAATAATATGCAGAGAATGCTGAGGTACTATAGCACAATTAATGGTTTAGAAACAGTGACTTGCTGAGATAATATATCCTCTTGGTACTTCTCTCTTTAAATAGACAAAATTCTCAGAAAAGGAGCACTGTATGTTGGAGGAATTGAAGTACAGATGAACAGTTTGTCCAAAGAGGATGGGAACCAGATGCATAAGGGGGAAAAAAACCTAAATTGAGTTTCAGTGAAAATGTAAACTGTCCAGGTAACAAAAATTTTAGTTTCTTAATTGTTGGGCCCTAAGTACAACCAATAAACTGCTGCCAAACTCTCAGTCAAATGTGCTAGGTCCAGGGGCTCTGGTGGCTGCTCTTAACTAATCTCAAGCCATGAATGGTTTAACAAATCACCTTGACCAATGGCTTAATCACCTTTCAGTTTATTGTTTAAAATGGATTGATAAATTCAGCTCATTTCATCAAAGATTTCTCTCAGTCTTTCCTTCTGGTAGTGATGATTCAGAGCAAACTGTGCTGGAATGAAGATGAAGGCATAAAGAAGCTCTAAACCACAGAGAACAGCTCTGTGGGATAGTTCCTCTAAAACAGGGAAAAGAGTTTGTACACCAGTATTAAAAGGCAGCAGCTTACATATTGCAATCACCCAAAGAAAAAGAGTGTAGTTTGTATGTAATATGGACACAAACCAGAATATGCAAAATAGATGAAGATTGGGATAGTAATTAGTACTAGGATCTTAACAATAGTTTTCAGAGTTATCTGAGGATGACATACTATGAAATTTTAGCATTAAATAAAATATCCTCAGAGGCTTAGGCAATTAACATTTTAATTGGTAAACCAGTAGAAAATCCATGGTGTGAGCTGTTAAAAATAACTTTTCATTCAAGTGCACCAGTCACAGACCGATATTTTCCTGTAACAGTCATTCCTTGGATAACAAAATTGGATTAATGCTGGTGACATGGCAACAGATCTGTGAATAATGCAATATTTATCAGCGAGTTCTTTCTCCATACATTTGTCTGCAGTATATGCTGAATAAGCTATCGACCTGCTTTCTCCAGAGGACTCAATGCCTAAGGTCAGTGGGTCAAAATTCAGAGCTTAATCTAATTGAGAAGATAGGCCATTAAGCTGGTATGCACAAACCCTTCTTCAAGCTTTTTATGGACTTGTCACACCCATTCAGACACGCATCCATTTCTGAATACATAATCTATCCAGAACTTCTTAATTTGCTACATTAAAGGAGGTACTAAATCTAAGGCAACGTACTTTAGCATGGCAGGAAATTTTTCAACAGGAGAATGCAAAGAATCTAAAATAAATGTTGATCCTTGCTATACCAGACTACACACTGTACATTCAGTTTATGTTTAGCCCCCTGTTTAAAAACTGAAACTATATTATGCTAGTTTTGTTTCCCCATAAATAGGCAGAGGTAAATTAGTGCAGAAACCTTGACTTACATGTAGCTCTGAGCCAGATGCAGAGGAAAGGAGGGGTTACATGGTTTTTGCTCACTTGGCTCTGAGGACAGGATTGTTGTAGTCTTAGAAGACGATCATGAGTTCGTGGGTATCTATTTGCAAATAAGTAAACATTATTCCCTGTATTCTATTCATTAGGTATGTATTATATCCAAAGTAATATAGAAAAAAACATCAAAACCAAGGTGATATTGCTTTTTTCCATTCTCAGTAGCACAACTTACGGTATTGATGAATTCTGTCACTAACCATTTGCACGATGGCTAAAGATTAAAAACAGTATCAGGCTGGGATAGATCATGTGGATCAGAAAGCGGCAGAATACCGTTATGTCAAATCACGCCTATATTGCAGTCACAGGAAAAGCTTACCCAGGCTGGTTACTCATAACTCAAGAATTTCACAGAAGTAACTGCAGTGCCGTTTAGTTCAAGCAGGTTTTGAATTAGCTAGTTCTTCTGCAAAGAGCTGATATGGCAGCCGTGTGGAGCTCAGCATGTTTCAGGTTACGATCCATGTTTGAAAAGTCTGGTACCCACTTATGGGGCTATCTTCCAAACAGATCCAGAGAGCTGCAGCTTGAACAGGACCCAGGTGATGTCAGATTTACTTGAGCTGCACTGCAGACACAATAGCAATTGCGACTGAGAGACTGTGAAGCTTTGGTAAAATTATCTTGAAGACAGTTATGTAAGCATAATTAGGGTTTCTCAGGCTCCTGGGAGAGAGCGAGTGTAGATGCTGGGCTGTAGAATGAAAGCTGAGAAGTCTAGCCTGTTCACCACGTCTGAAGACAAGAACAGGATGGAGGAGGCGGTACAAATACCCCTCAAAAAGAATTTCTGTCAGTGGATTTTAGGGTAGGTGTGGGAAGTTCATCATTTCAGCGGACAGCATGTTAGAAATTTGGGTAGAACTTCACCACACTTCGGCGAAATGTCATACTATGTTAAATCGTCTTTGCTGGTGAGAACGTGGGACAAGTTGCAGCAAGAGCTGAGGATAACTTTATTGCACACACTGGGGTGTGTTTCAGAGATCTCTGACAAAGCGGAGAGGTAAATTGTAATTCTTTGTGCTTTGGCACAGTGAGGATCCTGAAGTGATCCAGACAGGCTCCTGTCTCGCTGACCAGAGCCGGAGGGTCAGACATTTTTCAAAAGCACCCACTATGCAAGGAAGTCAGTCCTTATCATAGTGTTTTCTGACTTATGGCAGCTGGACTTTTCGAGGTATTAACTTTGGGGAGGGCTCTGTGTGTGTGAATATTCTAAGGTGCCTTGTGACTTCTTGTTGATGCACCTCAAAAGAATGTGAAGCTCTCGTTCACTTTTCACCCCCAGAGAATCCTCCTGTCTTCTCCTAAGGTTAAACACATAACAGCCAAGTTGTATAATATGCCCACAATAGAACTTCTTGACACTTTTTGAGCAAGTCTGCATACAAGATATGTCAAACCATATGGAAAGAAGAGATTTTGCAATTTTAAAGGGGTTTTTTGTTCTGTTTTGTTTTTTTGACAAAACTAAATTTTTGTCTTCTAGACAAAAATTTATCTCCTAGGCACTTTGGTATTTTATTTATAAACTATTTCTGAACTCTACTACAAATTCTTTTTTCCAAGGTATGAAAAAACTTTTTCAACAAAGCCTGTCGACTAGCAGAAATGTGATGAAAAGGGGCTGATTTAGATGAGATCTTTTTGGCTTTAAGCAATCACAGTGGTTTTGTAATGATGTTAACTGACTTATGTGCAGGCAGTATTTTCTATTAATTCATTGTTCTTCACAATACACCTCACCTTTGAAAGTCATGTCTAGGTTGGTCTTCATTCCCTGGAGACCACAGTTCTTTGAAGTAAAGGCACATTGGAAGCTCTGCAGTACTGGGATCTGTTCAGGCACCACACTTGCAACGTGATCCTACTTGAAACAAATATCATTTTGACCTTGAAAACCAAGAATTAATATCTAAGCAGACAGAACCAGTAATTAGAAATGTTTTTCACAAAGATGTTGTCTCCCACCAGAACACCACGAGCTGAGATTCTGTCCCGTTCCTCATACCCAAGTGGAACTGAAGCCTGTTTTTTGCTCTAAAGGCAACAGATATGAAAAGAATTGAACTGCTCTAATACACTTTTTTTTTTTTTAACCTGGTATCAGTAACTCCTTAGTCTTTAAGAAAACTTAAAAGCCTCAGCTCTTCTTATTTTTATTTCTTCCACAATCACTCTTTACAAATTTCTACAATTAAATTTGTACAATTTAATTTAGTACAATTATATCCAACACAATTCTTAAACAGAGACATGGATCTTCAGCTAAGGTGTCTTCTACACATTACTACTATTTAACCTAGTACCTCTCACAAGCTTTCTAGTAAGAGGTAGCTGTGATTGTTTTTAAAAACCTGCATTACAGTACCGAGGTGCCTGAATTTGTGTATCAAAAGTGATGAAATATTATTTGTCTTTCTTTTTACCAGATAAGGCTGAAGAGGGAGTAACTGTAGTGTAGTTGGTCCCGTAGTAACAGGGCTTCCTGAAGAAAAAGACACAAATCCATGTGAAGAATGGTGGCAGAACCTGATCACACATGAATAACTGACTTATTTAAATTACTGCTGTTAATTGATTTAATTGCAGCTAATAAAAATAGTTACTGATCTTAACAGGTATGGCTATTTAAGTTAGTTGCACCTGTGACTGCATAGCCTATAAAATCAATTATGGAATTAACACTTAAGATATCTCTCTTCATTATTTACTCTAAACCTTACTGAAAATTAGAATTAAAAGTTATCTTATGTTCCTATTGCCTTATGACAACAAATATTTAACTTGCTTGGGAAAGATCAGAAGAGAGATACAAAGGAGCTTTTAATAAAGAAATTAGTTTTCAAAATAATGATTCCAGGTAACAGGAATGGCTCAATATTCCAGTGACAAGGGAAGTGCCTCTTTTGAAAGGTGTACAACAGAATCCTCTTTCACATAGGAAAGGGTAGACATGAAACTTTTCAGACTGATGACTCTATTATAAGGACCTCCTCAAACCTAGTCCTAAAATTTGCATTCATGATGATTTCTCATTTAAGTCAATGCAAGTCACATTCCTGTTTAGGTGGAGTTCTTAGATGTCCCCAGAGTAGGTGTGTGCGGATCACTACATCCAAAGAGGCACAAGATCCACCAGAATGGTCACGGTATGACAATCACTGCCTATTATGAAGCCTAATGACCTCTTTGTATTATGCTACTGTCTAGAAGGCAGAACAGGGATTTTTGTTTGTTTTATTTCAAATTACACAGAATTAGTTCAGGAAGTATTGAATCAAGTTGCATCATGTTTGAACCATTATTTTATGGTGTCCCATCTTTTTCTTTGCCACCTTAATCTACTATTCCCACCAGAAAATATTCAGGAGTATCTGTCAGAAAGTCAGATAAGCACCTTATATCAGTTTCCTGAAATAAACCATACCAGCAAAAGATCCGCATTATGTTGTGGGAAAACATGCCTCAAATACTTTGAAAGTATGAGGTAAATACGTACTACTGCAAAGCGAAGCTCTGTGAAGTTAGAAATTGTAACACTAGAGATCACGGCTTCCCTGAAGTGTTTATCTCTTCCCTGGCCAAGCACAGGCAAAACTGATGGAGACGAGTAGAAGAAATAGGACTAAAACATAGCCTAACATATTTTTTTCCATTTATGTGATCTATCTCAATTGCTTTCAGAAAGTCTGAGATGGAGTGAGCATGCTTTTCTGAGTCAGTACACTAGAAAAACGTATCCAGGCTTTAAGTTTGCTCTTTTCTGTAATAAAAGCCAATGTCCCATGGCATTCTGATCACTTTCTTGGCAGTAAATAGTCAGTGTAGAGCAGTGTATTAAAAATAAGTGTCTGTCCCAGTTTAAAAGTAAAGGGTCAGTTCTGAAAAGGAGGAAAAGTGCTGTAAAACTGCACTGGAGGTAAAGGTTAGGTTTTAAAAGGGCTCTAGGAAAGTTTAACTCAGTATTCATGTGGAATTAATGAGCCAAATCTGAAGTTTTATTTAGCCGTGAATTTACTGATACTTGAATTAAAATTACTTTTGTAACTTGAAATTACTGATGTAGCTTTCAATAAAGTTGTGCGAAATCTTAAGTATCCCTGGTCCCGAGGTCAAACTTGAACAGTACTTTGTTCTTCTGGATTAGAATAGTAAATTTCTGAAGTTTTCTTTTTTCCACTGATGAGTGTGTCTGGCAGCTTTGGCTTTAGGCTCCTGAGGCGGAGTTGACTCACGGCTGTACAACCGTTTCTGCTCCTGTATTAACATTCCCCGCCTCAGAAAGCACATTCTGTGGAAGAGACACTCCAGTGATCAGCATGAATGCAGCCAGGACAGGATCCTTCCCCCTAGCTGCACAGTTGGTCTCAAGGTCCCCAGGCACATTTAATAACGATTTGTGAAGGAAAGATATTGCTGTTAATGGTAATAATTTGAATGAGTGGATTGTCAATGTTCATCAACCTATGAAGTCTACTAATACTTTTTAATTAAAAGAGGACAGAAGGCTCAACCAGTTTTAAATGGTTTTATTTGAATGACGTATCTGCCTTTTAAATCAAGTAACTTCATTCGTAAAATTGGCATTTTTTCAGTCCAAAGTTAACAAAGACAACTAGTTTTAGAAGGTACTCTAAATCCTTCTGCAACTGAATTCCCTCTTACACAAGAATTTATCCACAGTATGGATTTATCTTTACATTTCTAAGCATTATTGATAAAATAATGTATCAATGAAATGAGAGCCCCTGGAAGGTCACTAGCTAAATATTTTAAAACAACATAAGGAAGCTTTCCCTTTATTATTCTTACCTCTTCTGATATATCCATCATTTAACACATGAATTATTTGGGAAATCATGCATAAATAGAAGCTGTCACTTTGAGGAGATGGTTGAGACTCTTATAAAGTAACAAAACTTATGAAAAACCTCTGCTGAGTCAAATAAAAGAATAAGATCAAAACAAGTGTTCTGAACATCACCCGTGAAAATCTGTGTGCGTAGCCTTAGGTTAGATGGGCTTTACTCCAAATTGGAATCTATCACCAAGATGCTATGCCTAACTTTGTGAGGTTAGCTGAAACCCCAGAACCAGCATGAGAGCACAGTCCCTTCTCCCACCGGCGTGCAGGAAATCCATGGGAACACAGCTCAGAGTCCAGCAGAAGCTGGTGGCCCATGGCTTGCCTGTGGAGAAGGAGCTGTGGTTTGTCTTCTTGCACAGAGGAAAGAGCCCCTGGCTCTGGGTCAGTTGTGCAGCACATCGCCTGTGGCGTGTTACTCCCTGTCAGTTGAGCCACATGGCAGCCCCTGAGCCCATCTTCCCTGTGGCACCCAGGGGAATTCAATGGAGCAGCAACTACTGCTTGGGAGAATCTACTGCCATGTAAGGCAACTACAGCATTATATCCAAAATACTCTGGTTTTCCTTAAAAATAGAGTAGTTCAGCCAGTGCAAGAAGAGCACAGTACCATAGAACTTTGAATGCCGTACCAATTTGAGTCATGACCTTGAAGAGTTGGTACTTCTCCTTACAGGAAGCTGATGTGGTAGGGTGAATACAGAATTTCTTCCAAAGAATTTTACAGCATGATTGAGATTAACTGCTCTACATCATTAATATTTGTCCAAGCGCGTAGCTATCACGCTCGCGCAGAAGGGTGGAGAAGCACCAAGGGATATGTCCAAAGTAGGAGACCAAGTCAAGAAAAAAACACAGACCTTTGCTGTGGTTCTGGGCTGTAAACTCTGAATTAAGAACAACAGCCTGCAACCAAGAGGGCCAAGGAAGAGACAGGAGGTGCAAGTACTAGCCTCTCCTGTCTTCGACAAAGTTTCAAGTTTAAACTGGGAAAGGAAAATACATTCTCACATGTCACCATTGCAAGACTGGTAATCTCCACGCTGGTTTATATTCTCTCACGCTTTACAACATCCCCTCAAAGAAAGGATGCAACCTTTAATAATTTCTTTGTACTTATCCTGAATGATCTTTCAATCATTAGTTTGCTTAGGAGAATTTCTTCTCAGGGAAGAAGTACTTTACAGAAATCTCTATAACACGTAAAATGTAAAATAATTGTCTCTGCTCACTGAACTGTTACTGTAAGAATTATTTCTTGCTGCAGAAAGAGGAACCTTCATATGAAACTCCATTTGACAGTAGAGGCAAAGAAATAGTTGTCATCTGAATCATTCAGTTTGAGCCTTTAAATTATTCCCATCAGCTTGAAAATAAAATTGTTGGAATGTTAGTAGAGTTCACTGTTGGAGCAGCAAACTGTTTTTGTCCTAAGAAAGCATTAAGCTCCTGGGTACCTACAGTATTGCCTCTTTCCTTACTGTTGCAGCAGTGCAGGACAATCAACAGACCAATCTGACCAAAGATCAGGTGAATGCAAATACTCAGTTCATGATGGGCTGTGATTTTAAGGTCAATCCCACGTGACAGTTCAAATATGTAGGAGCAAATTTAGGATATTTTTATATGTGGGGCTGAGCCAGAGGTTGAAACGCCACCCATCAGCTATGTATCTAGTAAAGCTGATTATCATTTTCATTATTACTAAGCTTTTCTGGCTCACATTGTGAATAGGCAGTCTGCATGAATACAAAGAACTAGCGAGAGTCACGTATGAAGGAATAGGTGGAGTCAGAACTAGAGTAAGTAAATCTGAATGCAAGTCTTTGATTGTTAAAGCTCCACTGCACAAGCTGTACACATTATGAATGGCTCACGGACTGTGGAAACACCTTTTTATCAGAAAGGATTTTGAGAGACAAAAAGGGACAGAAAGAAAGGGATCTTAAAAAAAAAAAAATCAAACCAAGAAGACACTCCTTGTTTCTTCCCTCCTGTCTTCAAATGATGCAATAATGAAAACTTCCAGACAGCTTATAAAGCGCTGCACTATACCCCTGTGCTCTCCAGCTGATTTGCCAGTCTTACGTTTTTCTGTAGCTGTAGTTTCTGGCTTTCTTGCATGATTAGCCAGAAATCAGTTTTGCATTTTATTTTAACTCTTTAATGATTTCTGAAACAGTGTCTTTTCCAGAAGTTAAAATGTTTGTAAATAAAGGAGGATAATTCCTGCAGTTTCCTTAGATCATGAGAACCTCATCTGTAGGAGCTACATCTTCTTTCCATATAGGTTGTATCACTTGATGTCCTCACATCATGTATGGGGATAAAAAGGGGTCTTGGCTCTCCTGAGGATATACTCAATTTTACCGACTTCAGAAAGTCAGCTAGGATTTTATGTCTATAATAGTGAGGGAATCACAATACTGATGGCCTTAAAAATGTGTCCTTTGTGGGGCAACACAGGAATAAATTTATCAATGATGTCCTAGACACCTTTTGAAAACTTTTCCATACAGTTGTAGATGGATATCTTGGTGTTGGTTGGTTTTTTGGTGGGTTTTTTTTTAATGGTTTTTATGTGTTTATGTTTTAACAGAGACTATAACCTTGTTATGTTTTTTAATAACTTTTCAAAAAGTT
>NW_010388914.1:24619-58017 GCF_000710305.1 Buceros rhinoceros silvestris | reverse complement strand
AGGTCTCTTCCGGCCGGATGATTCTGTGATTAATATAATGGCTCTCACTTCCAGAACAGCAAGAAGAAAAGCAACAGATTCCTTGGGTTGGGAGAGGTATTTGACACCCAGTTTTGAGACTTATATTTTTGAACATTCTTTTCTCTGATTGCTGTGGTTCTCTACAGAAAGCAAATAGTTACAGATAATGAGCACAATCACCTTCAAGATTAAGAAGATGGCATGCTTTAACAGGTATCAGAAGATTTCCCCTTGACATGATGCAGTTGTTTTCACTTCAGAAAGCATTTTTTACAAAGTTGCATCCTCAAGGTTAATAACAACATCTGAGGTGCAGGAATCATGAAATGAATGGAAAGATGGCCCAGAAAATTTAAAACAGAGTTACATGAAGCACGGGGAAAGGACTGAAAAGGCACTGCATCTTGCATGAACGATGGGAACACGGAAAGAATGGGTAACAAGGGAAAACAGGTGCAGCAAAGAGATGTTGCACAGCTTTGATCATTCAAAGGCTTAAACCTGACAGTATTAATGCTGATGGACAGATATGACATGAGGATGCTGTGGTTTGAACCCACCTAGCAACTAAGCACCAGTCACCCACCCACCCTTCCTACCCCTGGGGAGAGGAAAAGAAAAGAAGTAAAAGTAAAGCCACATGGGTTAAGATAAGGAGAGTTTACTTGAACAACATAGAGAGAGGAAACAATAGCAATAATAATAATAAAACAAGTAATGTACAGCACACTGCTTACCACCACGCCGAGCTGCGCCACACCAAGCCACGCCACACCAAGGCAAGCAACACTGCACCCGCTGCTGTTTGAAAAAACTGTCTCCTGCCTGGCTAGCCCTGCCCCTTATATGTACTGGGGCACGACATCAGCATGGCATCAAATATCCCATTGGCTGATTCGGTTCAGCTATCCTGGCTGTGGAAATTAACCCTATCCTAGCCAAACCCTGGATGGGATGATAAAAAGAGAGAGATGCTAACCAATAATATTCAGCTTCATGAAGAATGAAAAGGGACAAAATAGTAAAGACAAAAGAATCAAGCATAAACTAACCCTGTCTGGTTGTTGTGGTTTAAACCTGGCTGGCAAAAAAGCACCACACAGTCATTCTATTATTCCAGTAGGAGGAAAGAGAACAAATGACTTAGGGCCAAGACAAGGGACAGGGAGGGTTCACTCACCACTTACGGTCACAGGCAAAAGACAGACACAACTTGGGGAAACAAAATCAATATAATTTAAACAACAAAACCTCTACAAAATCACTAACAAAATCACAGAGTAGGACAGTTAAGAGAAACAAGCAGATCTTAAATATATCTTTCCCCTCAGCCCTCCCTTCTTCCCAGGCCCGGTTTTGCTACCCACTTTCCCCCAACTCGGCACAGGCGGGCAGAAATGGGGGCAGGTGTGTGCAGTCAGTCCCAGTTCTCTCCATACTGTTTCTGTTGCTGATTCTTTTTCAGAGGAAACACTGCTCACAGATCTGCCTTGTGGCCACATGGCATCCCTTCCACAGGAGACAGTCCTCTGTGAACTTCTTCAGCTAGTGTGGGTGTCTGCTGCTGGCAAAGGTTCTCCTAGCACCAAACTGCCCCAAAGCTAATATTCCTCAAAGTCTTTTTCAGGACCTTTTTCAGGATCACTTGCCAGCTGCAACACTGGCCTCTCCATGGCTCTGCAAACTGACCATTTCTTCACCAGTGCTCTTTGAGGACTCAGGATCTCAGCCTACCATATCAAGGGAAATGGCTGTATTACCACATCTCCCCAGCCTGTTCTTCACTACCCTGGGTGACTGCATGGTTGGTTCCCACATGGAACCTCTTCCATCCTACCCCCTTCAAAACAAAAGGGAGCTCCCAAAACAAAAGCTGTTGCAAAATTGGTTTCTTCTCTTAAATAGGTTTATTCACAGAGGTGTTGATTGGCTCAGCCTTGGCTAGAGGTGGAGCGGAATTGGATCCAAGGAGAGCTTTTTTCGAGAATCTTCTTACAGGGGACACACCAGCAGCCCATCCCCTGCTACTGAAACCATGCCAAAAGCCAACACTCCCTCCCCCACTATTGAAACCACACCAAGCACTATACCACCATGGTGGTATAAACACCTGATGGAAATAGGCCCTGTAAAAGAAAAGACAGCATTGAGAAGATCCTAACCAAAAAAATACCCAACACTTGCATTATACATCAAAACTGCTCCTGAAGATGCATCCAGATTATGGCAGAGCAAATGAATGCGCTTCTCAGCTGTTCCCTGCCTAAAGCACACTAAGACTTTCCCTGGTGTTCTTGACCACACACCAAAGGAGCAGCCCTGGAAACCAGCCTTTGAGATGGACTATTACTGCTGCATCACATTTGTTTCACGTTATTCCTATACGTGGATAAAATTTGTCACACTGATGAGAAGTCTCAGGTGTTGCCAGATTTATAACAGCAGGGGTTTGTTGGAAATAAGAATGTTCTGAAGGACAGGCATGCTATTTTTTTTTTCTTTTTTAACAGTTCATTGTTTTTTTTTTTTCTCTGAAGGAGGTTTGTGAAAAAACTCAGAACTTTTGTCTGTTTCTTAATATTCTTGCAAAGAATCATTCCTCCTCCATACCCAGATGGAGGTAGCTCCCATGGTCACATTCTTGGAGCACTGCAATATCCTCTAATGTTAATTTGTTGGTTTATGAACATTCCTGACAGTAGACTCGTTTCTTTGAATATTCATGGAGAGAGAAAAACAAAGGAGTGCAAACAAATGCAAAAATATGCAATTTTTAAAATGTAACCAGAGCTTCAGAAGCTAGAACATATCCATGAGCTATGCTTAACAGGGAATGTTGATGTCTTGCAGAGGGAACACATATTAACGGTATAAAACTGTTACCTTGTGTCATACGTCATATCTGGTGACATCTGCACTCACAATTTGCTGAAAAAATGGCTTACCTGAATTGTATAAAATTTTACCACTAAAAAAGTCTGTATTACAGCTTCTAATGCACAATCTTCTATTTAATTACAGTGCAAGACTGCCTCTGATTTCAGGCACTAGACTGATTCAGAATTAAACGAATCATCATTTCACCACTGTAAAGTCAATCACCAAGATTTAGTTCTGCCAAACAATCCTAGAGCAGGAGTGGGCATCACTGCTCTCATTCTAGCCTGACAGGTTGAGCCTATTTTAGCAAAGTTCAAAAGAATTAGCCTGCCTTTAATTTCGTGAACATAAACAACAATAGAGATCTGGAGCTTGATTACTGGCCTGCTTACTCAGCAGCTGAGCTACAACCCTCTGAAGGCTGCTCTCAGAAGAAATGCCAGGGTAGCCCTGCCAGCAAGGTTCTCCCCACTCTGAAATCCAGCAGTCCGCACTTACATTTCGGCTTCGTCTCACCAGGTTTGTGCAGGGGGCAGTTGCAGACGAAAAGCCTTCCTCAGTGACTGCTCTGAGATCGCATGATTTCAAGAAGTCAGATTTTGTTTAACGGTTTTAAGTCTAATCTGTGCCTCCCAACAGAAATCGTAGATTAGTACCTTGAGGTCGCTTGCTACGGTCACAACCCAAGCATTCCCTTTCAGGTGTGAAATCCAAGCTTTTTTAAAGTCCACCAACAAGGACAATGTGTAAGCAATGTTCCCCATGCTCGCACAGAGATGCACACTTCACAAAGAATGTATTGATTCCTTCCTGTAAATGAGTGTTCCAATCGACAGCCCTTTTGCGATACTAACGGGGATCTCAGTCTAATCACAGACTGTAATAGTCACCACGTTCAAAAGCCATGAAAAAATATCCTGGGCTACTCTTCATTTAGTCCCCAGCAAGAAAAATAATTAATTTGGGGTTTGCATGTTGACTGATTTCGAGCCTACTGATTACCTTCCCAAGGGCTGGGCTTATTTTCAGCCTAGTAACCACTCTGTACTACAAGGGCTGAGGGTAGAGAAATCCCCTTTGTAACATAACAATGGAATAGTGTGTTCATAGGAAAACAAAGGAAAACTGAGGCTGGAACACTTGTTAATAGATCAAAAGAATCTTTGATCGGAGTGACCCAGGAGAATTGTTGTAGCTGTATCAGCTCTTGGAAACATCAGATATTCCTGACAATGCTGTTACGTCCTTGAAGATCATGTGTGTTCCCTAATACCCTCTGCACACCTGTTAACCTTGGCCTCCAAAAGGTACGGTTCCGTCCCTAAGCCTTGTGTAAGCAGCTCGCAGGCCAGCTTGCACAATTAAGGAGAAAACTCTATTCTCTGGGACTCTGGGAAAAGAGTGGATTGTAGTACTGGTCACTGCCAAAGTATTTTAATATCTTGATTTTAAGATTGTGGCTCCCATAGAGAGGGAAGGCTTTATTAGAGCAAGTTGCCAAGTTACAGCTTTACAACTAGGAAAAAACCATGAGGATAAACTAATATCTCGATTTGGTATGATGAAATATACACTCAAAAGATAGAATAACAAATGTATTATTAAGATGTTTAAGAAAGTGGAATTTCCTTATGTGCTCCAGCATCTCAGCTTCTGAGGTCAGTTCAATAGCCACTGGAGCAATTTGGGCTAGACAGATTCTTCTTTTTAACTTAAGGTCCCTTCCTCTTTTTTCCATTTCAGTTTACCTGCCAGCCCTTCCCAGTGATTTGGCACTGAGAAACTAGGTTTGCAGAATGCTTCTTTCTCTCCACCCCATGTTACTTTTCTTTTCTGTGCCTTTATTCCTATAGACTTCAAGCTGCGTTCTCTGGCTTCTGGAGCCCTGAAAACACAGCAGTGCAGCTTGATGAATTGCCTCTCTTGGGAAGTAAGAGTGGTATGTCTGGAGTGGTCATGTCTATGATGTTGTTCATTTACAGTCTGCCTTGACATGCAAACACTAAAAAGCTATTGTGAAGATGGGGTACAGGTCCTACCTTACATCTTACTAAATTCTGGAGAATCATATCACAAGCATATTTTCATGCTCTGACGACCCATTTCACAGGAGAAACGGGAGAACTGCTTGTTACGTTATCTTCCCATGCTTATTCTCAAAGACGGACAAAGTTTCCACAGAAAATCTCAGCACTGGTCTAAGCTCACGTGAGCAATTTCCCTGGTGCCACTGCCTGTGCACTGTAACATGCACAGAACTGTAACACGGGACCTGTGAAGACAGAAGGTATCTATCTTGCTACCAGACATCGGTCCTGCCTGTCACTTGCCCTTACCTCTGTAGCTCTTTGTCCTTTCCCTCTCTCCATACATAGTGATTATGTATCACTGCACATACAGACCACACATGTCCATATGCCCATCTGATCATGCAAGTTCAACAACCTGAATGAAAGCTATGTGTAACAAAGCCTTAACCATACCGAATTTTCAGAAGCCCCTTAATTACTTGTTTTATTTAAGAAGGTCAGCCTTGTGGGAATATATTTAAATTTTTAAGCATATTTTGACATGTTTATTTTTATTGTAATTATGGTCTTGACTGAAATTACAACTCCCTTGCCATCAGAAGCCATTCTGTGTGAAGAGGCGTGGGTATCCCACCCCAGCCTGCGATCTTACACAAACGACCAAAGTTTGATCCAGTGTCCACATTTGCCTAAAGAAATGCAGTGATTTCAAAATCAGATGCTTTCAGATAACTGCAAGTTGTTATGGTATGTGGCCCAGATGAACTCAAGCTACCTGAAGTTAGCCAAGAGAATTACACAGTGATGGAATGAATGGAGGCATGTAAGGTCACAAAGCAATAAGTCATGGTTTAAAGATACTGTGGGTTATGATCAAGGATTGTGGTCGTTTCTTCTTAACAATAAACGTCTTAGACCAAATGTATTTCCTACAAGACAGGCCATTGCTCTCAAAGCAGGAAGAGACAAAGAGGCCCATGTTGTGCCAGAGGCCAGAAATTATCACAAATTATTCCCCCTAGTTGGATAGAAATTATCACAAATTGTTCCTCTTACCTCCAGATCCAGGTAAGGGATTATAGGTCTTTCCTACTGCTATACAAGTGAAAAGGAGTTAATTACTCGGGTTGGGCCAAGGAACTTGGAAAAGGAGGAAACCTGAGGTAGCCTGAAAAGAAATCCTAAATGAGTTGGGCAGATCTCCGCTGGGACTCCCTGCAACCAGCACGCCATGCTTTCCTTGCGTAACACAACTTCAGCTCCACAACTCCGCTCTGCTGCTGTGCTGTCTTGCTGTACATGGGGCATGGCAGCTAAACACCTGTTTCTTTGATGATATCAGATGGCTGCCAATTGGTTAGACACTGACTATTGATCAATGCAGAAGCAAAATCAACATGAAACCATATTTACCATTATTCCTGTATCCAGTATTTGGCTTCCAGTTTGATGTCAATGAAATACATTGTCCAGTTATGCAAAATTTCAGCAAAGAATGCAATGACTGTCTTTCACACAGCTTGTGAATCGTGACCCACTGATGCCATTGAGTAACCTCTAACATCAGTAAGGCAGTAATTTCCTCCTCCACCAGTGATGTAACCTTCTAAAAAGCACAGGTGCCTTCAGCAAAATTAAAAAGCAGGGAGGGTTCTCCACATCTACATGTCACATATCTCCACTATCCTCAAGGCCACCACGGCTGAAACACCACAGTCACTTTCATTGTAACTTATGCATTTGTAAATGAATAATCACAAACCGATTTGTTATCCGGGATAGAAAAGGTGTGATTCTGTTGGCAAAATCATTACACGTTCTGTGTGTGAGACTTTTCCTACATAAAGTTTTCACAGGTTTAGCAAAATATCCTGGGATAAAAAAACTCTAAAAATGCAAAATTCATGAGTGGACCTTTTAAAGGGGATCTCTTCAAATTGCTATACTCAGTTGTTAAAAAATGGGACTAGATCTGTCTACGTCCTTGGAAAAAAGGAGTGCAAACATGAAAGGAAATTGGCAAGCCTGTAAGTGCATTGTTCTCGTTTGTCCTTCCCTAGAAGAATTAAGCTAAGACATTTTGATACTTAAAGGATGTTGTAGGAACATTTAATGGCTCAGTTAGAGTTCTCTGCCTTATAACTATCCATTGGCAGATCACATCAAATCACCAGCACAATGTAAATACTTCTATAGAAGATCGCGGACATGAGCCAGGGGTCACTGCACCATTAGTGTACAAGCCAAGGTGCAGCTTCTTTCACAAGGAGTCACTGAAAAATACACATTTAGGAGGATATTGCTTTAAAAATCTACCAAGAAGAGAAGCTCTGAAGCAACATCATTTTAACTTTTAGGTTATAATTTTCCTGGTGTTACAAAAATTATGTGTTAAAATAAACCAGGCACGTAAGAAATTGTATAAATGAAACTTCCAAGAACACAACTGCAAAACACGGTATCTCTTGAAGGAAGATCACATTAAATGCATTAACTATTCAACAGTTGATATAAAAGTTGGTAGGAACTGCAGCATAGAAGGAATATGTGTGGGAGACATGAGGCTGGGGCCCTATATAGAACAAACCCAGGAAACAAGACACTTCCCTGGGAAAAACAAGGAATTTCTTGTTATTGCCAATAACAAATCATAGGTAACATAAACCAGCAAAATTTTTATAGCAGAACTAGATCTAAGTTTTAGTCAACAGATGTACAACTCCAAGCTGTTCTTAGGAAATCAAAGTTTTAAACAAAACCACCAAAAGAACTATAATTCTCTAAAGCATTTTGGAACACTGAACAGAGGGTCATTTCTATCATCTGCAGTAGCTCAGTAACGATGTTCTTCTCTGTGGACATACTCTAGATATGTTCCCTATGACAAATAAATCTCTCACTTGAAATATTAGGCCTATATTTTCAAAAATGACTAGCCATTTTTTAGGAAGGAAATCTCCAGGTTTTTTTCCCAGAAGACATAACAGCACAGGCAACCACAGAACAAGATTTACCACTATACATTTTTTACAGTCATGCAGATTGATGTGACAGGATCAGTTCTAGGGACTGGGTGATCATTTAACCTTCAAACACTTTTAATTCATGACTTCTATCTGAGGTTGCAGGAGGAAGAATACTTAAATTCTAAATTTGGAGTTGTTAATAATTTTTAGTAGATTTTATTTCTCATGTTGTCAATTCTCTGTTTCCAGTGTGTTTTAACAATAATATAGTGCCAAAAAGTTCCTTCCACGGGAGGTAAGTAGTAGCAGTTACTTGAGTGACTAAATTGTATTTTAGTTAACTGAATCATTCTGTGTTCAAACAAAATCAAATGCATTAAAAAAGAACCAGAACACACATGCCATACTTTGCACTGCTGGAAAGACTTCTAGGTAGTTACTGGCCTTTTCGGCCTGATGTTTCAGTTCTTTCTTCATTATTGTCTTGGGCTCCAATCAGGGGATCCTCCTGAAAACACAGCTAGCCCTTCACTGGAATTGAGCTGAACTCTGATTTATGGGTAGGCAGGAAAAAATGCAGCTTTCTAAACATTATTTTAAGCTTCACATTTATATGAAATATTACCTCTCTGCTTTTGGAATACTCACTTCAGACACTAATTTTATTGTACATGATAGATTTTCTCTAGAAATAGCCCATGTAATTCAATGATTTTTTTTCCCTCTCAACTTCTGAATAGTTTTTATTAATTGGAATATTTTGGGATATAAGAACATCCATAAAGTCTACACCTCAACTTCTCCATCACTTTGTGATTCAGTATGTTGAAGAGTCTGCAGTGTCAAACCACCAGACTGTAATTTTAAAACTGATTCTTTCTCATCCAGAGTCAATAGGTTTAAAAGGCTGAAACCGCACACTTTATAACTACAGAGCTAGAAACACTCTAAAGCCAAAAAGCTGTTTGGAGCTTATTTCAGCTTAGATTGACTTTCCTTGACTCTTTAGTTCAAGGGAAAAAGAACTGACTACCTGTCACATATACAATAATTATTTTAGGGGTGAAATTTAACAGAAAAAAAAAGCATTTATGACAATCTGGCTTATGAGTGTTTACTTCTTCTCTTTCAAGTATATCCATGCAGTTTTCAGAATTTTGCTAGAGAAACAGTGGGCATATTTCATCCTTTAACTGGTTTTATTTGGGCCTGCATTTTTCCTATGAAAAATTAATCCTTTATTTATCCTTGGAAATCTCTCTCTAGTGATGTCTTGAAAATTAGCATCTTATCTGCGATACATACTAGCAATGTGCTCTCAAATAGAAAAGGGAACATAAGATTTTCACATCACGGCTCATCTGCCTACAATTCATTACGCTGCTTTCAGTGTCCCCCATGTTCTACAGTGCCAGACGTGCCGTGACTGTAAGTCTCTGAAAGATGACGTAACGTGGGGATGCACTACTGAAACACCATTCACATAAAAGACTTAAGAGCAGTTTGCAACATACGTTGTACCAGTAGAATAATGTAGAAGCTGAAAAGAATACTGTTACGGTGAGCTGGCTTATGAGCTACACTGATGGTTTTATGGAAGGATTTACCTTCCAGATTGCATCACATAATATAACATACTATGCTATTGTCTCCAGCACAAGGAAAATGTTTTATTTTTAAGGGAAAACCATGACAGTACACATACAGATTGACTTATTTCCTGTTCAGTTGACACAGCTCCATACTGGCCTTTCCTCCCCATTGCTTTTCTGCAAATAAAATACTCTGAGCAACTAATGTTTCAGACCAGCATGCCAATCCCAAATAACTCAGATATTTTTTCAGCTTTCTCTATGAAAAACAATATCAGAGTAGCTTTAGAAAATTGCCCAATAATTTTTAAAGCCATACTCCTGACTCACTCTCTCCTCTTGTGCTTAGGTATATGTGATTTGGTGGAAGGTATCCTGAATAATATTATTTTTGCAGTAAATACACTACATGAGAGTAATGAATATGATAACCATTATATTGAAAAGTTCAGTCAGAAGATCAGTCAGAAAAGAATTACTTTCTTTCTAAACTCAGAAGAATTTTGTTGTCAATCAAGAAACTGCTGCTATGTGGCACCATACCTCTTCAGGGTCGTAAGGAGGAGGGAAACAGCTCTGAACCAGCAGCAATAAGGAGCACACAGTGTTTGGCTGCTGCCTACCCAGCATTTTTGATCAGTGACATGGCCAGAGGGTGCTCTGGATAAGCCAGCAGCCCGCAGGCTCTGCCTTGGTTGCTGGCAGGCACCGCAGAGGAGGGTACCACACATCTGTGGCAGGAACAGAGCGTGGTCAGCATATGGCCCTAGAAGGACAGAGCGCCCACTGAGTTCAGCGCCATACCCATTCATCTTCCCCCACTTCAAACACTCTCACTCTTGACCAGACTTCCCAAGAATTCAGAGGGAGAACCCTGACTCAGATGGATATCTCCCAAGAAGTTATCTCCACCTCCATTGATTTGTACATGACAAGTTTATACGCTAAATTACATCAACTGAGAATCCAAATTAGGCATTCACTGTTGTCCTGAATTTGTCTCAAAACTCAGGCCTATTGCATTAAAGTGACAGGATGTTGTTTCTATATGCAACTAATTCATACTATTATGAAGTTCTCCTGTATCTTCTCCTTTCACCATCTTTCTGGCAGCTCTCTTGCTGCAAAATTCTTTTTCCTGTCATATAGGGCTCAGGTCAAAGGTACATGCATGGCACTGACAATCTTTGGTAAAAGTAACAAAAATATTTTAATAGGAGACAAATAACCCCTCCCATCATGCCGCTCAATCCTAACCCTTGGCTTTCATCAACCAAGTTGCAATAGTATGTCAAAATTTTTCCAGTGGATTCTGATTGTTACAACTGGAAAGGTTCCCACTTCCCAGATGGGAAGTTTGATTGTTTGAATTGGAAGGATTATTACTGTACCCGTTTATCTCTCTGTTACTAATAAATGTATAAAATAGTTCTGATGCACTCTCAGGGAATTCCATACCTGTCTGCTATTACCTCTTTCTGAACTGGAGAGAGGAGGAAAAAAGGCATAAAACCAATCCTTTCATCAGTTACATAATGATCTTTTAATTTCAAGTATGAAGAAGAGAATACATAACCTTCAGCCCTTGCCACATCACTGACAAAAGGTAGGGTTATCTTTTTACCAACCCTTTGCATAAAAGCTCATAAGTATGAGCTTTGCTTTGATTTATTGAAGGCTAAATTTGGTACAAGTACACAAAAGAATAAAGACAGGGGAACTTACTTAAAAAAAAAAAAAGACAAATCATTCTCTCCATTCCCATACATCTTTTCACCTTGAAAGCACTCTTCCCCCCTCCCACCCCCATTTCTATAACCTCTTTTTCCAGAGGGGGGAATTTTAGGATGGATACCTTAAAATTGTCCATCTTCAAAGTCACATGAAAAAGAGGGAAAAAACAAACACTGTAGCACTTCCCTTTTACAAGGTGAACAAAACACTCCTTCAGAATAATTTTGGCAGCACTCCCTGGATTTAGTTCTTCATACGCCAATATGGGGATGCCTATACATATTGTATAAATGTCTTTCTATCATACCAGACCCCACTTACTCATTTGTGAAACAGTTTCATGGCAGTGAACAAGACAGGACTGAAAAAACACGTCAAGTATTGCATGGGCATTACCTAACTCTGTCAAAGTGTACTCCTCCAGTAAGTTTGTCTGGCTCCCACTATCTTCAGCAGCTTTAGCAAAGCCCTATCAGCTAACATAAGAATTCTCCCAAAGAACTAAAACCCATAACATGAAAGAAATTGCACCAAATGGCCAAAACCTAACTACAAAGGCCATTTGCCCGCTTCGCTCTCTCAGTTCTGCTCTGGGATCACTACAAAGGGGTGGATTGAAGACTTCTTAGTATGCACAGGAAAGTGCTTGCTCTAGGAATACTTTTCTCGCCTTCTCGCCTTCTCTTATGAAGCCAGGACCTCTGGATGGCCATCCCCATGATCTCCTTCCCTCGCTCCCTGGAAGATAAAAACACCAAGCTCCTTTCCTCACTGGAATTTTTTTCCAAACCTTTCTGTAGCACAGGACCATCCTGCCCTGAGTTTGTCTGGACTCTAGAATGGGTCCAAAACCAGCACTGAGAGTGGGACAGGGATCCTGAGGAAGAAAGGAGGAGTATTGATATGTGCAGAAGTATCCCTCTCACTGGTGGGCTGCTACTTCAGCATCTCTCAATTCAGTTTTAAGTTGCTGGGACTGGTCTCCTTTTTCTGGCAGTGGGAGCCTTGTGACAGATGGGTTTCCATGCTCCAAGAAGCTTCTCTGGTGGCAGTAGCTGGGAAGGGGTTTCAGATGGGGCTACAGGTTGAAGCAGGCTAAAGGAAAGGGGAAGATAAAGGTGAAGTATATGCCTTCAGTCCAGTCTTGCTATGGCAGGCGATGCTCTAACAAGCAGCTGGGCCCCAGGCTGAATTTAGATGCTGACTTACATCCAAACTTCAAACTCTGCCCTCTCAGTCTTCTGCAACTGCATGAACCAACAGGAGAGTCACAGTTCATACCAGTGTTTGCTTCTCTTTCACAGCTGTCGTGAAGGATGGTGCATATGCAGAGAGAAGGGAGCGATGGGCTCAGGAGCAATGCTAGGAGGGCAGGCAGCATCATAAGCAAAAGATGTTGCTATTGTGGGAAAGTAAATACCACACTGTAACATATAAACTGGGATATATTCTGGGATACACAGTAAAGAACACCTCTAATTTACACTGATAAGACCTCAATAGATCCGTGTCCAGTTATGGGCAATATACACCAGAACATGATATGTCTGTGTACACATGTGGCGTATATGCTTATATATGGGCTAAACTGGAGCAAGTGCGGGGAAAAAGATCGAACCCAAAACTGGAAAACAATACCTCTGGCGATAAAACGAACTGGAATTGCACAGCATAATTAAGAGATAACACAAGAGAAATGCACTAACACACTTCAGAGGGTGAACATAACTCTGTTCTCTATGTTGAGAGTGGAAAGAACAAAAAGCAAAGCATTTACGTTTCCACAAAAAAGATTTAAACATGAGGCAAAACAGACTAACAATAGGGGCAAGAACACACTAGAACAGGTTTGCTTAGGAGGTTACGGGATCTCCCTCATTGGGAACAGTCAGAAAAATTAGTGTGGCTCATCTCATCTTGGTGCAGGGGAATGGGCTACATGACATCACCGAGTCTCTTCTTGGACCATCCCAGAGGATGCCAGACACAGGGAGCAGAATGCGAACATTTTCCTCTTGAAATATGGTTTCCGAAGACAGAAAGAGATATGTTTACAAGATCTGTTGCAGTCTCACAATGACTGCACTCTCTTTGCTATTTGAGGAAGCCAGATTAAATGCCACAAGATTTTCCTCAGGGAGGAAAAAAAAAAAGACGAGGAAAATGTCATTCGTCCATCCCTCCTCAACTTCAAAATCAGTGGGCAGAAGGGTAGTTTATCCAGAAGGCAGCAGAAAGCAGACCAGTCAGGAGCATCCCTCTTGCCACTGTCCACATAGGCAGCCCGAAGCGAGATGGGGCGAGTACACCTCTCTGCACATGTGAAGCAGATCTATGCCCTGGGCCTGGCTGGACCTAAGAGGACCTGGAGAGCAGGGGCTTATCACCCAGGGAATCATGCCAAACAAAAGGGCAGCTGGTGCTGACTCGCAACACCAAGTGTTCTGACACCATGTTGGACAAAACACTGTCATCTTAGCTCTCTCTCCAGAGCTTAAGTCCTGGTTAAAATAGAAGTGGAAAGCCTACTTTGAGCCAGTATATTTCAGGATTTGTTTCATTGGTTTTGATACTTGCCTAATTCAAAAACATCAGTACAGAAAACATTAACAAGGAAAAATCAAAACTGCCTTTCTAGAAGAATGGCTACTTTGTAAGCCCATCATGGCTGAGGCTCTGGGTTTCTTCATGGTAAGTTTGACCTAAATTCTCACTTTGAGCTTTTCAGTGGTGAAAAGCCAAAGGCACCTTCAGTCTCTTTTGAAGACTTTTACTGAATAAAAAACAATCAATACTACAATCACTATAGCATTCTCTGTTATTTAATTTGATGTTTATTGCAATTATTTCATACTCTAGTACATTTTCAAAGTTTCTGGAGTACTATGAAATTTTGCATCACACTGTGGAATTTATCAGAGAGAGCGGTATTTTTGAGAACGAGATTGATGAGAACTGAAACTTTTCTGGATACAGGAAGTGATTTGGATCTGTGAAATTATGCATATTACATCAGCTCTTAAACCATCAGTACTGGAATTATTTGGCACAGAAATTAACATTAAATTTCAGAATCAACCTCTCCTGCTGATGAACAGATCAATTCATTCAATCCCCAGTGCTGCTGGCTTAGGCTGCATTTCTTGAAACAGTTACACCCTTGCTTGATTTGGTCCGATTTAAGTGGGTAACCCACTTGTTTAATTAAACATGCATGGAAGCATCATAGGGCTTGCACAGATGAAAGTGAATGACGCTCAAACCAGCACTGTCATTAGCAGGTCTTAGGATGAGGGTCCACATGGAAATGAAGGCTGAACCTCAGAAGAAAAACATTGATGCAAGAGATGGCATTGGCAGCCAACTCCTCACCAACAGGTGACAGGAAAACAAAAAGGTTGAGGTTAGTGTTTATAAATATTTAGACCTTAGTATATTAAAAAAATTCAGAACGCCTAGACACGGTTCCTACCAGTGGTATAACAATTATCTCGCTCAGGCAATTTTAGACAAAAACTTTACTGTGTCAGGAGAGCAGTAATAGCTACCACATACAAGCCAGAGTCATCAAATGAGTTTGATTCCATTAACTCTACTAATATTTGCTTTATGTAATAATAAACAAAAGGAAGTATTTTTGTCATGGGATGGGCCAGTGGTGTAATTATTTCTGCCCAATGCTCATTAAACAACAAGACAGCACTAAGAATTTAGTCAGATAAAAGAAATTTGCCACTTGAAATAATCTCAACTTTAGTTTTCAATGACAGATACTCTGTCACCCCTGTTTGGCACTGAAGATGATTTATTTTTCTGTCTGGAGGTTTGCAAGCTGAACATTGCTATTTTGCTGTCTGGCACTTCAAAGCTCCAGGATAGCAGGAAGTACTTAAAAAGTGCACTGGGGACTGCTGGAGCAAATATTATATGTCTCTCTCTGTGCTCTTTCACTCACTTTCAGGGCTCAGGATTGCTGCAAAGGGAGCTTATCCTTGACTTCTTTTTGGCCTTTTCTGTTGCAATATTGACTGGGCTACAAAGAGGCAACTTGTCTGTAGCCATTGTTTTACTGGGAAATAAAGGGGTTAGACCTGGTGTATTCTGCAGAGGTCAAAAGGTCAGCCTTCCTCCATTAAGTGGAATGCAAAAAAAAATCCAGACGCAAGAGCTTGTACCTGTCAGACATTCGCAAGTGGAATTAACTGCTCATAAGTAGGAAAAAGAATCAACAATGAGAAAAAAAAAGTATGTTCTTCTGTACTTGCCTTAAGTTTTCTCTTGTTCTCTTTTATATAAACTGGTTTTGTGGCCTAACAACCATACTTCTAGATGTTAAATATAATAGATATCACAGCACTCCAGATAGGAGCTATACCCTATAAAGACAGCTTTAACAAATCTGTTGCTACCGTCTTACCTGCCTTTACATGCCTGATGCATGTGAAATTACACGACTTCGCATGTTAGTTATTTACTGGGAGAGCTAGCCATTTCTGCACTGCAGGATCTATCCTGTACACCTCATAGAATACCTTGTCACAAATGAAGAAAGAAAAGAAAGAAAGAAAGAAAGAAAGAAAGAAAGAAAGAAAGAAAGAAAGAAAGAAAAAGAAAGAAAGAAAGAAAGAAAAGAAAGAGCAGTACTTAAGTATCTAAAGAGGCTTTTATCTCTGATGCTCTTCTACTAAACAAGAAAGCATCTCCTAACACAGGGGTTATGGATCACCTCTATGTGGGATCCAGCTTCTGTGGGATACTGGAGGCTGTACAGGCTACTTGAAGCATGGGAATTGCCATGGGCAGAGGCTAGCCCACCCAGTATTTAACTTCTCACACTGGTCAGCAGCTTCTGCTTCACTAAAAGGAAATGCATACTCCTAATAGACCACAGTCACAAATACCTGGACATCAAGGAAAGTTTATTTTGATGCAGAGACTAGCCCATACCCTGCAGAGTGAAGGGTTTTGTAGAATTTCTTAAGTCTTAGCTGTATTTACTAAACCAAATGCAATATTTCTTTTTTTTTCCTGTCTTTATCAATTGCCAACCTCCTCTGCTTGAATTCATAAAAATGTAAAATTCCATGAGGTAAGATTCCACTTCTTTGAGAGAAAAGCCTGGAAAAGGAAGAAGTAACATGGCTAAGAGTGCTATTACATTTCTTCTTTTGATCAGCCTGAATGATTTATGGCAGACAATTGGTCTCATAGAAATACATTAAATAATTCTTAAGAAGAGGAATATCGAATGAGAGACACTAAGCACAGTCAACAGTGGTAATGTCTGGATTGTTAGTGGGGGAAATCCAATTTTGCATTTCTCAGCTTTTTTTTTTTTAAGCCTTAGTCATGCGTTGCTTAGGAATTGCATACTTAACAGCCAAGTTAGCTGGTTTACTTCCATGACAGTTTAATGATGTTGGAAGTCTGGATCATCAGTATGCATTCAAGGCTCACTGGAGGATAAGGTTGATTCATAGCTCCAACACAGGAAGTGGTTCATTTTCTCAGTGGCCCTAATGGTTTAATCATTCCTACTATTCCCTGAGCACTTTTGCGTTCTTTGAACTTCCTTTGAAGCAATGATTGCACACTTTTCTCTGATCTAGTTTATTTATATCCCCTTCATATTTCTAAGCAGATCTTCCACTGTACCTGAGCCCCAGGGAAGATACACTCCATAGCATTACAGGCCCAATATGGGAAATACAGTGATGTAAGATAGGATTATAATAGGTATATAAAAAAAGGAATTTTAATCACAGTTGTGGGAAGCCAATATGGAAGAGTAGATGAAATCGAAAGTGGCAAGTCTTGTGAATGAAATCGACAATGATATGCCACTTCAGAAACATGAAATTCACCCTATTATATTATTTCACCCACTTACCAATAGAGAACATAATAGATGTGGGATATCCACAATACAGATATTTCTCAGGAGACTATCTATCCTTTCTGGAAGGCTAGGAAAGAAAATACAGGAAAGAAAAACACAGTGATTTAATTTAAAACAAGCTAACTAAACGTTAGCTATTTAATCTAAGTAAATAGTCCAGCCTCTCTCTCAACAGCACGTTAGACACTTCCGAAGGATAATTCATCTCTTTCTAAGCAGGAGTCTAAGACAGTTATCCTCTGGAAGAACATATTCCACATTTATAAACACATATATCTGACTGTACGCCAAATCTCAAAGCTTATCTTAGGCTAGGCTTAAGATGTATCCACTGCCCTATGGGGCAGAAATGCCAGTATCTGACCAGGTGGGCTCACTTAAATTTGTTGCTGGCTCTACTTAGCTTGGGCAGCTCAGCCTTAGGGCTCCACGCCTCTTAAGGCAGGAGTTCATAAGTGTGCATGGATCTTAGGGATTCAAGACCTTTCAAGTTAGTTTCACAGTGAAGACAAATGAGAACACCAGCAATTGTTAGCAGGATAGTTTCCTTCTAATTTTTTCATGATCATTGCTTATGTGAAAAATTAATTTATGTTTGTAGTAGTGTACAGAAAGAGATCCAAAAAAACAATATGCATGTGTCAATTTTTCTTTGACTCTCCCTCTTTTTTGTCACATCACTACATATGTAAATAACTTTTCCAAATGTCTGATCCAGAAGATCAAGTTGTCTTGGGGAAGTTGACACTACAGCATCAGTAACTACAGCAGGGTAGATATATATGACCTTGTAGACTCTTTCTTCTTTTTCCCCATGTGAGATTGGCCTAGATTTCTCATTCTTCTATCTCCAGAGCTGACCTTTGACTTCATTCTCAGTCCATTCACTGAAAATGCACATATCTTTAAGTTACACTAGCATATGTTATTTATGACGATGGGGGTGATGACAACATAACTGAAGTTACTGTTGTAAAACTTCCTCATGTGGTTCTTCTGCCCTAAAGAGAGAGCTCACTATCTTTACGCCGCACAAAAGGATATTCTGTGCCTACTAATGTGGAGCAGGCGAGGGTGAGCCAAACAGCATGCACAGCTCAGTTTAAAAGATGTGATAATTTACGTATCCACGAGATTCCACTGTTTGAAATCATTTTAGTAGTAGGAATTGGAGATCAAAGCCTGGACACTTTTCATCTGACAGTGACTGAAAGGGAAGAACAGTATGGTCAACATCAGTTTCCATTGCTGTGAGTGTTTTGGATCAAAACACTCCATCTACGCCGTAACTTGTTGCAAACTTTTGATCAAGGACAAGACTGAATCCCAAAGAAACTGTTTACAAGAATGATGAAAAATCATTACTGACTGTTACAGACTTGGAGTTTAAATTATCATATTCTGACCTCTCTACTTTTCCACCAGCAGACAGATTTTTAACTCTGATTTCTGGCCATTTTGGTTGAATCTGCCCGAGACTGAATGATGAGCTAGCCAGAGTCCCCTTTGTACAGCCTCTTTAGGTAACCTAAGATTGAGAGGAAAGGTGAATACCCACCACTGGGTAGTTGGGCAGTTCTTGCATGAAAAGCATACATTTCACAGCTTCTCTATTTCACAGCTTAGGGCTGGCCTGGAATTGGAATTGGCACAGTGGTATATTCAAATTTACGTCCTTCTTGAACAGTGGCAAGGAATTATTCCATGGTCCAGAACTCGATCATCCATACTTGGCGAAGGATTTGGAGCATGATTTTGGCCCCAGCAAAAGCACTCTGGCAATTACTGGGCATGGTGCAGGAATCAACACAGATCAAAGAACATCCCCAGCGGGGAGACTGCAGCCATACTATCTGGGACGCTATGAGCATTTAGTAGTAGAGACGTGGGCTGTTCTGTGTTAGCTGGTCTGAGAATAAGAGAGCAATCATGCTGTCTTTAAAAGTTATAGCCTGAGGTCCCTCTTCATACTGCAGTGAAGAGGGGAATAGAAAGTTTCTTCTTCCTAAAAGGGAGAGCACTTTTGGTTAGTTTGTACTTTCCATATTGTTGCAAATGAAACTCATACTTCACAGTGGGAAATAGTGGCAGGACTAGCCTTAGATGTAGACTTGTAAAATGCAATTCCTGCATCTGTCACAGCCAGTCTACTTCCCAGTAAACTGAGACACAAGGAAAACTAACTCATCATCATAGAATAATCTTTTGAGTGCATCAATAACATCCATGGGCACAGAGACAAACCTGGAGTATTCATTCAGCTAATGTACAACCTTTCAGACATCAAGGATTTTCAGAAGTAAAAGAGACTGTGTCTGACAGGGTGATAGAAGCTTACTGGATACATCATCTTGAGCACCTTTAACACACATATTGACGACACCAGTGATTCAACAGCACTGAATCTCCCACATGATCACCATTTGATATTTTTAAGGTAATGGTGAGAATTACTGCATGCAATCATTCCTCAGGATGAACCTGAAGGCCAGAAGTGGACATAAATACAAATGTTACATCTTCATTCTGGTCAAATGATTCCCTATTCCATTGTACAAAATCCCCCACAAGACAAATGAAACCATCAACTTGATTTGCTTTCAGAAAGTTCTTGGATGCTGCCAAGCTCTAAAAGAGTCCTGTATATATTAAAAAAATCCTGTGTCCCAAATGTGGAAGTACTGGAGAAACACTGAAATCTGTTTATGGTTATCACTCTAGACAGAGGTCTTTGTTTCACTGTTTTCTATTCATGGGCCATGTTGTCCTCAATTAACCTGCAACAGAAAGTTACTATGGGCAGCAATTCTTCCACCTCTGACTTTGGCCTAAGGAAATCTTCAGATAACAATCTACTACCATCCTTCACAAGATAATATTTATGCAATTGCTCTGGGAAAGCTCAGTCAATGTGTGCTAAAATATAATGAAGAGATTTAAAAAAAAAAAACTTTATTAACTGAACACAAACAGGAAAACAAATGATTTACAAAACAGTAAAAATACCCAGTCTTCTATTTGCTGTCTTCCAATACTGGCTTTGTCTAACCAAGAGTACCCTGAAAATAAGCAGCTGAGCTCACATGCATATGTTCGATGCTCCCACAACTACCACTCATGAAAAAATGAATGATAATGACATAACATGAAAATAAAAGAAAATTCCAATCACATCTATTATCTTAAGGAGGCAACTAAGTGGCAGAAAGTATAGATGCCACCACTTTTAACAGCAGGAACATGTATGAGTCCCATGACCTTGCTGAAAGTAACTCATTCCTTCCAGCTGTGGTACCGAATTTTAAATAGACACACGCACCCCCTAATTTTCCCCATATTGAAAGCGCTGACTTTCTACTTAAAACTTAAGCTACTCAGGAGGAACTGACAAATCCCAATAAAGTCAGTGAGTCTAATTCACAAAGCAAAGGGCCACCGGTTGTGACTACTTTTATCATACGTAGTGTAAAATAAATACAACTGAGTTCTGTTTGACTTACTCTAACCTACGAAAGCCTTCCAAAACAAAATTTCTAAATCATTTTTTCAATAAAAGTCATTTTTATACCTCTTGAGCCAAGCATGCCAAAATTCACATGAAGAATTCACTTTTGCAAGTGTTTAAGCACACTTCCTCAAAATCAATCTACAGTCTTATGACCACAATCTCCATCTGAACATCAATACACAATTAGCTATGTACCTAATAAAATTAGCTATGAGTTTGCTTGCTGGTCATCTGTGCACTAAAAAGCATGTATGCATGCTTTATGCACATGTACGTGTATGTAGCGCAGGCAGGTGAAGATTTGCATTTCAGGCACAGAACAGGCAAAACAGGATTAAAGTTACAAGAAAACTGAATATCCTTTGAAAGCACAGCCCACCTAATTCAATGAATCACCTAAATACTGGCTTTCTGCATCTGTGCTTTGTTCAATATCAGAAATTCCTCTGGGAAGATTCTTAGCCACCATGGAATAAGAGACAGGACAGGATGTGCGCATCTCGGCCCTGGGAAGGGCTCAGCTGTCACAGCCAATTGCTCTTGGATTTAAATCAACCCTGCTAAAACCTTTTGTAATAAAGAGCACTTTGGACCCATTTAGAAATAAAAGACAACTGAAATCTTTGTTTCAAAAGACAAAAAATCATCTTTGATGCAGCAAACTGCAGGGAAATATTTTTCTTCCTATTGACACCCTATTTCCTGTTTAGGAGGTTTGGATGTTCAATGGGAATGTAGAAAATAACTGCAGCAACCCCCCTGTATGGTGCAGTCTCCACCAGCACGCACGGGATCACATTCCAGTCTTTTGCTATTTTGAAGGTGTGGCTAATCTCTAGGGTTTCTCTCAAGGGAAGCACTCTCAGATCAGGGAAAAAATACACTTCTTAATTTTGGTACAGAAAGGTGTTGGAATGAGTTAGATTTTTTTCAAGGAAGAGAAAGAGAATGAAGCACCAGCTGTACCCTGTTTTTTCCACCATGTATCAAAAAAAAAAAAAATCCAGCTATTCCCACAACAGAATTACAGAGGATTCTCAAACCCTTCTTTGATGGGAGATGAATCATTATGTGAGGAACATCAGTGTGCTCAGCATGTTAGCAGATTACAAAAAACTGCTCTAACCACACTTGGCAAAACACTATCAGAGCAATAAAATTAAGAGCAAAATAACTCTTGCTGCTTATTATTGGGAACTAAAACTCTGCAGATCTTCGTAGCTAACATCACTTTGGATATTCATATTACAAAAAGGAAATATACAACCAATGCTCTTTCAGCATGTGTGCTGTGTCTACTAGCCTCTATTGCCCTTAAACTAAATATAATCAGAAGTTAATTTATCATGAAAATCTTAATGATATTTGAAATCACAGATAAATGCACGGAAAAGACAACAATAAAACTGTCACAGTAAGAAAACATGCATCATATTATGATTAATAAGTCACATTCTTTTAAATGCTGCCTATTAATATCTGCAGTTGTTTGCTGCCTTGTAGAAGTATGCTGCTGTGTTTAGTTTTTAATCTTGGCTTTGCTCATTCAGAGTTCCTGAATGACTTAAAGCCTGTGTCCTTTGATACGCTTTAGCTAAATATCATTGTTTGTGTATACATCCTCTGGGACAGTGACTCCCAGATATTTCAGGCAACCTTTTTTCCAAAATTGGCTCAAAATTTATGATGTTTGAATTTAATTGGAAGAATTTAAATCCCGCAAGGAGAAAGGAGTACTGAGAGGTTGTGAAGGGCAAGAGAAGGAGTTAAGTATCACTTTGTTTGTGCAAATCTGCCTGTCCTGGTTTGAGCTGAAGCTTCCTTGTTTTGGGAAATGGACAAATAGAATTATTCCATGTAGTACAATAATTCCGCATTTAATTGGTTAAGGGGGTCAGGTGAACGCAACGTTACGTCGGGAGCCTTTAAAAGCAGCAGCTCGGGGGTGGATCTTCCTCTAGGAGTCTGGGCGGCTGCACAGGGGAGAGCTCCTGCGACTCTGCAAGGCCCGGCTAGGCCCGACCCGGCGAACGACCAGGCCCGTAATCTGAGGGCTGACACCCCCAGAGGACCTGGGGATCACAGACTGTGAACTGTTACTGCCGTGAGTCTCGTCTGGAATCGGGTGAGAGATCTGGACTCCCGGCTGTTCGTGCAGGGAGCTTCCCTGAGTTTTCTCCACCTGAGAGCAGCGGGGTTTTCTTCCCCACCCCCCCTTTCCCGGCGCGAGAGGGATCCGACCAGGCCGGAGCGAAGCGAGGCCGCGCACTCCCACCTCGCTGCTGGCTGCCTGACGAGAACTGACCTTGAAAAGAACAGGCTGTTAAATCTTTTCTTCCTCGATTTTTTTCCTTTTTCTTTTTTCTGGGTTTGTGCACATATACATAGTAGTCTATAGTGTGGATGTATGAAAAGTTTATTCCAGTTTCCACAACGCAAAACCGAGGTGTGAATTTCTTCTTTCCCGTTAAAACCCCTTCTGTCTCCAGTGAGACAGAGGAGAATCGTTAAGGAATTCAAGGGGTGGTCTACCTCGGCCCTCCACCCTTAACACTGCCTCAGAGCAAAGGCATGATTTCTGCCTTAGTTCCTAAATGGCCAAAATAACTGTCACACTAGAATTCATTATTTTTCTTTTCCCAATCCAATTATATTATTGAAATAAATGCAATGATTTGCAACAGGGAATTCACCACCACTTTCATTTGTTCATTCCTTAGCCAGCCAAATACAAAAGAAACCTATTCCAACTCTGAGGTCCCGGAGCCTAACCTAGACCCCTCCTTTGAAGGATTCTGTGAAGTAAAAAACAGGGTCTGGGTGGCAGCATTAGATTGCTTTTCCATTATGCAGTTGCTTTAACAAGAGAGCCTAACTACGAATGCAGGAAGAGTGGAATGCTATTCTGTTTCAAAACCCACAAAGACTTTCAGGGGTAAAGATTTAACCAGCTGGTTTCATACAAACATGTTATACACTTGTCACACACTGCTGTCCACTAGCTCTTCGCTGCTAAAGGTTTAAAAGACTCTACCAAATCGAGTGCACTGGGGATGCACCAAAACATCTTACTCTATTTCTTGCTTACCACAGGTAGCACATGTACACCAGGGAAGGTCTAAAGGGAGTAACACTAACAGCCCGTTGAACGCTGATAAAGTTGACAAGTTCAATTTAAACTGAGAACAAAGGGAAGGGTGGAGAATGCTTGACACCAAATTCTTTGTGTTTTGGTTCCTTGCATTATCTGCTGCTTGTTATTTGATTACAACAGCAGGGCTGGGATACCTGTTAGAGATAATATAGTGGACTCGTGGTTGTGCATGTGTGCGCCAGCTGAGTAGTTTTGGTCTGAAACTCCATGCACAACCCAGAAGCTTTCAATGCATATGCTAGAAAAATTGAATTAAGAAATACGGATTGTTGGTGTATTTTTCTAGCAGAAATTAGAACTACAAAAATATGCTACTCTCTTTGGGAAACTTAGCAGCCAAAACCCAGCTGCAACACTATCGTGTGGGAAATTATATCTCTACTAGCCTTGTTTTGTTAGCTCTAACCAAAATACCCACCACGTGGGATATAACCCCTCTTAACCAATTATAGTGCTTTAAGAGCTGTGTGCTGTCTGTGTAACAGAGTCACTATCCAATCACCACGTAGCTAGTCGAGTGGACAAGAGTCTATAAATTGGGATGTATTGTAAACAATAAAGGGGTCTCG
Organism: Buceros rhinoceros silvestris; assembly: GCF_000710305.1. NCBI lineage: Eukaryota > Metazoa > Chordata > Aves > Bucerotiformes > Bucerotidae > Buceros > Buceros rhinoceros. Next base: position 33,664 of record NW_010388914.1, on the reverse strand, counting down.
CTACATACCATATTGGCGTTCGAGCGATTCGTCCCAGCTCTGGATACGAGCTCCATTTCGTGTCGCGACATGGATCAAAGAGGTGGAGCTGTTTCCAGTTCTCCAAACTCAGTAAGCACAACAAGATGGGCACTGGTAGTGATTTCAGTAGGCAAAAAAAGCTAGGGCACATGTCTCCAAAGGAATGAGAGAAAGTAAGTTAGTATAACAGAAGTGTCCCACACAAAAGGCTTAAGATTCAGTCCCAAAGAATACTGAAAGTTAAAGCTACAAGTCCAGAACATTGGGACTTGAAGACAGACATTTGGGTAAGCAAAAAGAGGAGACTTTAAGTATCATGGTGTAAATGAAATAAAACACCACCACCTAATTTTTTGCCTCTGACAATTTTGCAGTAGAAGTTTAACTCTTCCATAGTGTGAGCTTTTTTTTTAAAAGAAAAAAATGTGTTAAGACACATTTTGGTAACAAATCCAAGTGGAAATTTAAATTCTTATCTCACAGTCCAACTTTTAAATTTTTTGAGCACCACATGAGAAGTACCACAGAAGTTGTTGCAGGACTTTGTTATTAAGGAGTATCATTCTGGATAACAGATGCCATCAGTCTAATTTTACATCACTGACAAGATTACAAGGTTGGATGATAAAGGCAGTAGTGTCGATGCAATACACTAATGCATCTACAAAGCTGTTGATTTGGTACATGAAGACCATGCAGTTAGGAACTAGAATATTACAAAGTTAGCATGATAACATGAGATACATTAAACACTGGATAATCAGTCTTGTGAATGTAATTGTAAATGAGAGATCATCAAGCTTTATTTCACAAGGCCCTAAAGAAATTAATTCCTTACCTGGAACATTTTAATATCTTTATAGAAAAAACAGAAAAAACAACAACAGAAAAAAAGATACTGCAGATGACACCAAATGTAAGAGAATGGTATCTGTCAGAGAACAGACCATCCATACGGAACAGCCTTGACCAACAGGTAGCGCAGGCACAAATAAGCCAGGGTAGAGTCAGATATCTAGGAAAGAGCAAAGACTAGGATTTCTGAGAGTCTCATAGAAAGGAGCAACACTGAACATAGCGGAGAAGGAATCAAAAGAGACAATCAGCAACGCATAACTTTCAAGTCAATTGGGTTGGACAAGAATTAGCTTGACATAGAAACTAACAAACCCTTAGTACAAGTGAAATAGAGAATACTGCTGTTTGACTCTTCCTTGATCACTATCAGAATAGCTTGTCCACTTCAGGAATTATGTCAAGAAACTGAGAATGCAATGGTGAATGGCAAGAGCAAGGAAATGACTACTAGAGATTTTCCTAAAGACTATATCATGTATAAGGGGTAAAACATGTTACCGTCAGACCAGAATTCCCAAGACAAAGAAGTCCAGGGGCTGCTAATTGTAACAGATCAAAGTACAGCACATCCAATGATCCATCTCACAATCTAGCAAGTGAAAACAACAGCTTTTTTTTTAAAAAAAAAAAAAGTGAGGATTATTTGTCATCAGTTCTTTTACATCTTAAACATCAAAATGATATACCACCACATTTGTTAATAGTGGATACTTTCACCCTGCTAAAAAAAGTTCCAAACAAGGATTTCTTCAAAAAAGTTTTCTAGGTTACATGGAAGGTCAGGATGGAAGACCAAAAAGATTCATTCTGGTCCTATAGTCAAAATATGAAGTTATCAACATTCATGGCTGAAATTAACACAGCAATAATCGTAATCATATTGGAAAAGTCAGTCCTAAGTGTATCAATTCACAGAACTTGCAACACGTCCTTAAGTCCCTCTGATACAAATGTAGGTTTTGGACATTTTTAGTACCAAAAATCAGGCCTGAAATTTATACTCTAGGACATTTCATCTTAATATTTATTTGCACTTTGATTTTCAAATGATTGGTGATTAGAACACATCTGCCAGACTGGATAGACAAAGCGCATGTTGATGTGTCTACACCCACCTTATCTTGATTTTTATACCCTGGAACGACAAATATTCTCATGAGCAGCAGAACTAGTCAAGAAATGTTTCTCGCAGATTTCCCACCTTAGCCATTGTCCCCAACTCCTTCTTGGAATTATTCCAGTTCTGTCGGCAGTGCTGGAGGGGTGCACCACAGGAGACAAGGGAAAGCCTAGATGTGTGCTGTTGGGCCCACTGCTGCTCAGAGGCTGGTTGGCCAGCCCACAAATGCCAAACTGTACAGCAGCCAAGCTTGCCATTTTCCCTCAGCGTGAGCACTAATAGCATCTCTCTCTTCTACCCAGAATCTTCTTTTGACAAGCATTTTAAGAACATAGGCCTAGCTGACACTTTTCCATCCACTTTTAAGTTGAGTTGCACTTGGCCAAACAGTTTAAAAGTTACTGAGAAGGACTTGACAGACAGATATAAGCTTCACATCCTTAGGAAACCACACTAAAAGTTTAATTGGTGATTCAAAGCTTGATAGTGCACTTTCAATAAAAAGAATGGAGCAAGATCTGCTTGCTTTCCTGCCAGAGGAAATTGCTAAAACAGGTATTTCTTTTAAGTTAAAGAAAAGACAATGTGGCCTTGCTGTTTGCCCAGATGCTGTCCGAAAAGGCCATTGACCTACTGGTCCAATAATATAATAGAATATGAATTACTGACTTTTTACTAGGGTGATCCCATAATATCAATCCTTTAGCTTTAATTAATTATAAATTACTCAGCAACCAGAAGCCCGCAACTTGCCGTTAGGTTGAATTCATTTGCTCATCTTTTTGTCTTGACTTCTCAGTCTTGCAAAAAGCCTAACAGCCTTACCATTTTTATTCTCATCACACAACAATTTTACTCATGACACTGAATCTTGCAGGAAACATGATAGGAAGAATTGTCTGATCCTGCAATTGCCTCATGTTAATATCACCAAAATAGATGTAAAATTTAATCATCATCAACAACTTCAATGTATGAATCCACATAGAAAAAATAAACGTGTGGAAGATCCATGGGTATATTGATCAAAAAAACTTTCAAAGCACTGAAAACACCACAGGAAGCAAAATAATGCAGCAAATATGGCATCTAAGAATGCTGACCTGGGGCTCTTTTATACAGTCCTTGAAAGCCAACATTTAAACTTGTCTCCTTCATTCTGCACTATCCACAGGCTCTGCTAAAAGCTAGTACCTTCAAGAACAGTGAACCTAAACTTACAGTTTCTCTCATGAGCAGAATGTCTTCCTACTGGATCTAAACCGTGTGAGGTTAGCAACAGGTCCTATCGACACCCACAGACAAGACATGGTGATGGAAAAGGACCAGCCAAGAGCTAGAGGAGACATGACTCAAGCATACATCCAAGGTCCATTCTGGAGGAATGGCTAGAAGGAGGAGAGGAGACAAATCTTGAAGTCAGCATAGCTTTGGAAATCATCTAGTAAAAAAAACAATCCACAAGCCAGGACAGGATCATACAAGAGCAAACAGAAATACATTTCCGATGGAGCTCAGGCCAGGTTTGGGTGCTTACTGGGTCTGAGCTTAAATAGAGCCCTGTGGTGTGGGTAGGGGTTGTCCAGCTGAGACTGCTCAGGTCGATCAGCCTGACACACAGTTTGCATTAAAAAACAACAGAGGGAGGAATTCCTGAAAAAAAAACAACAGAGGAAGGAATTTCTGAAAAAAAACATTAATTTTGGACTAAAAGACAGAGGAATTGAAATACTGAGGTTTCTACCCGATATTTTAAACCTGAGACTTGGGAGTTTTAATGAGCAGCACATTCCTTTCCTGCTGTGAAAGCGCTCTTTTAATCAGAAATGCAGTTTTCAAGAAAAAAAGCAATCTTTAATGGATGACACTGTAATGGAAAATTTTATTTAATGGAAAAAATCAGTTCTTTTCAGTGTTGGAGGAAGTGAAGTCCATTTTTTTTTCTGGGCTTAATCTTCATTTTGTGCCGTTGTGTTTGAATCTTTAGGACCCACAGGGCTCATCGGTGTTAGCATCTTGCAGTGAAGAAGATAAAGTACACGTGAAGGATGCACTATGGAAAGGACATCTCATTCCCTGGTGTGTAATTTCCTCCCTGCTACCAAAGAGAAGCAAGATACGCTTGCCTCAGTCTCTGCTGATGAGATGGTACTTTAACGAGGATTAATGCAAGTGAAACGATGGAGGGGAAGGATTTGCTGTGATTAGATTTATTTAGGTGCTTGGGGCATTCAAAGCTGCTGTTGAGTCAATGAAAAGTTGGATTTCCTAAATTAACAGCAAAAGAGATGTAGCACCACTCTGCTGATAAACACAATTAGGCTTGTGTGTAATGCAGTTAGGGCTGCAAGACTTTCAATTGATTTGCTTGACATTTGTGCTTTATTTGGGTCAACTCTTACAGGGTCTACAGCAGCTGCATTTTCCACCAGCTTCAGTGGGCATTGTGCGTGCTCAGTAACATTCAGAACTTTAATTTGTGTTTTGAAGTATACTTTAGAGCAATTATGAACGAGACATGTTAATCTGCTATCCTTTAATTTCCCCATCAGCACCATACAGACTAAACAACAATCTTCTTTTGGCATCAGTGAGCTACAGAGATTTTTCTGCTGTGAGACTCACTACGTGTGATGCTACTCATTGAAGGCATCTGCTTTCTATGCAAAGTACCTGTGCAGACACGAAGACAAATGTCTCTCAGAGGCATATGTTCATGAAACAGGTAGGTGCATGGAAAACACCATTCATTAGTTATACCACTGCAGTAGTCTGGTGGCCACATCCAGGTTTTGTGAACCCCTTTTCCAAAGCCTGCAGCTAGCAGTAGAGTCGCAACAGAATTGCCTACCTGAAACACATTATTGATCTCCCCGTTGGATAGACACAGATACTTTGTGATAGCAGTCAGCTCTTTGGAAAGCCTAAGACCTACCTTCTGCCTCGAGTAACACATTTTCATAATAACTGCAGTCAAAAGAAGAAAAATGACTGAATGTGAAAAGATAGGTTTGTTAGGCAGAAAATTCTACAAGAAAATACCCTGTTTCATGAATGTAAAAAAAAAAACAAAAAAGAAATCCTAAAATGATAATTCTGAACGTATTTAGCAAAGCAGAAGTATTAACAATTTTCAGCCGAACACTTTTGGTTAGCCTTTTTAAAATGAAAACATTCACATTTTGTCATAAAAAACCCTTACTCATTATTAAAGGACGTTTATCGTGAGTCAAAGAATGAGAAAGAGTATAGACTACATATAATAGAATCATAGAATATTTGGGGTTGGAAGGGACCTTTAAAGGTCATCTGCCTCATCCAACTCCCCCTGCAGTGAGCAGGGACATCTTCAAGTAGATCAGGTTGCTCAGAGCCCTGTCCAACCCAACCTGGAATGTTTTCAGGGTTGAGGCATCTACCACCTGTCCAGGCAACCTGCTCCAGAGTTGCAATTTCTTCCCTATATCTTAGAATCATTGAATTATTTTGGTTGGAAAAAAGGTTTTAAGATCACCAAGTCAAACCATTAACCCCGCACAGCCACATCCACCACTAAATCATGTCACTAAGCACCACATCTACACATCTTTTAAATACCTCCAGGGGTGGTGACTGCACCACTTCTCTGGGGATCCTGTTCCAATTCTTAATGATCTTTTTGGTGAAGAAATTTTTCCTAATGTCCAATCTACAGCTCACCTGGCACAACCTGAGGCCATTTTGTATCATGCTATCACTGTTACTTGGGAGAAGAGACTGACCCCTACCTTGCTACAACTTCCTTTCATGTAGTTGTAGAGGGCAATAAGGTCTCCCCCCAGCATCCTTTTCTCTAGGCTAAACAACCCCGGTTCCCTCAGCCAAACCACATTAAGACTTGTTCTTCAGACTCTTCACCAGCTTTGTTGCCCTTCTCTGAACATGCTTCAGCATCCTTCAACATTTCCTCAACATCCTTCTCATAGTGAGGGGCCCAAAACTGAACACAGTATTCAAGGTGAGGCCTCATCAGTGATGAGTACAGAGGGACAATCACTGCCCTTCTCCTGTTGGCCACACTACTGCTGATACAAGCCAGGATGCTGTTGGCCATCTTGGCCACCTGGGTACTCTGTTGGCTCATATTCAATCGGCTGTCGACCAACACCCCCAGGGCCTTTTCCACTGGGCAGTTTCCAGCCACTGTTCCCCAGGCCTGCAGTGTTGCAGGGGGTTGTTTTCACCCAAGTGCAGGACCTGGCAGTTGGTTTTGTTGAACCTCATACCATTGGCCTTGGCTCATCGATGATCCTGCTGATTCCCTCCCCTCCTAGGTTCCCTGCCCGCTTCTCCCTACTCCTCAAGTCAAGAGCATAAGGAGTGCACAGGCGTGTTTCCCACTACAGAGGCTATGTAAAGGAAACAATTTGGTATTAAATAGTATCTCCAGATGTGAGATTCTAAAAGAAACTTATTATTATTATTTACCAATCTTAAGTCCTAAGGAAAAATGGAGCAAGGTATTTACCACCTCAAATGTGCAATATTTTGTTGTGATTCTTACCCATGTTAAGCAATGACCAAGAGGCATCCCTGGGTTTTCCAATATTCTTGTCATATTCATGAACATGTCTTCTCATGTACATATTTAGGACAAAGATCAGTTCAAAATCTGTTTGAAGGCAGTAACCAATACCTGTTATTTTCACTCTTTGTGTGAGTAAAGAGAACTTGGTAGGTTTGGCCCAGATGTTTCTGACTGTGTTGTGGAGGAACCAAAGATTTCTGACACTACTAAATGCATAGAGAAAATTTTGGAAGAGACCATTTTGTTTGGTTTTAATAACATTTAACACTACAGAGTTCTCCAAAGTCTTTCATCTTCATTCAGTTTGATAAACATTGCCTAATTAATCACAGAGATTGCCCTACCTTGTTATCTGGGAGACGAGCCAACGGGGCTGGGGTTAAAGCACTTTGATGAAAAATTGTGATCGTTCTGCATCTACCACCACGATTGTTCCATGAATGCAGGCAAGAGTTGAGTTTGCAATTCAAATGCTACATTCACTTTAAAACGCTTTATAAAAGACAGAATGAAAGACAACTATCACTACTTATTAATTTTTGTAATGAGCTTATGAATTTTAAAAGGGGTTTCATGGAAGAAAAAAAGCCCGCAACAACAATCATTTATGCAAGATTAAGGCTGAGAAATAAATCAGAAAATAAAAGTTAGTTTAAAAGCACAGCCCTTTTTCTTCTGCTCTTATGTTTTTATTGATAAAATGGTGGTCTAGCTGCATAAACTATTAGTGAATTGATGTGGCACGTGATGCAAATTGGATGTGAATACTGCACAGAAAAGGGCAAATGGAATTGTCTGCAATTTACAAGTTTCCAAAATTATTCACATTTCCTGATTATAATCCATTTCACATTGACTGCAAAATAAAAACCTAGAAAATCCCCAAGATTTTGCCCTTTGTGAAGGAAACATTTGAAATTGTTCTAAAAATACAGAGTAGCCACTTAATGAGTTTTATATAAGCAATTGCCACAATCCATCAGATCTATAATGAAAGCAGCATTAGAAGCTAATGTAAGAAAACCAAGACAAAATGCATTACTCTATCTTGTGCTTTGAGAAGCACTCTCGGCGTTGAGTGTGGATTTTCCGGACTGAGGAGCACCAGAGCCGGGGCAGCACTGCACCATACAACGTGGGTGCTCAGCAGTGCGTCCTGAACACCTCAGCTCTGACCCTTTCTGCTCCTCCCTCTGCCGTCATTCTCTGGCTGGCCAAGCCACTGGTCCTGGAGTTTGGAGCTCACATTTCTTTAGACAGAAGAGGGCTTCCTCATGGACCAGGTGAATGTGCAAACCACCATTTGCTCTGCTAAAGACTAGCTGGTTAACTGGAGCCAGTTAGTTTTACAGTCAGTAAACAGTTTTACTGACAGTTTTACAGTTGCGTTTTTTGGTGGTAAAATCCTGCGTGTGAAGAAAATTTGTCATGCCCTGCTTTAAGAAGCTAATACACAGAGGCATTGACTACCACCTCCTGCATTTTAGATGCCTTGAGCCTTTCACACTCAAAATCCAAGCATCTGAAATAGAAATTAAGATGCACAAAAATAGAGCTCAATTTAAAAAAAAAAAAAGCAGCCATATCTAGGTTCACAGACTGTAAGAACCAAAATTAGCGTAAGATTTTCCCAGTAAAAACCTAATGATGCTATAAATTGGCAATGAGGACAATACTTAAACATGTGTTATCACTTTTCCAAGTGATTAGTGAAGAAACTACAGTAACCAGCAATTTCTTGAAATTTTCTTTTATTCTATTGTGCATAATTACATGGTCATTATAGGTCTGGACAGCATAGAATTTTCTTGATCAAATTAAATCATGTAAATCAGACAGAAAGACTACAGCATTTTTTATGTTAATATTGCTGCTAATGGTAAAGAAATAGCTTTATGCCCTCTGAGCGATGCCTTAGTGCAGGGCCTGAGGTATTCAAGCCATTCAGAAATACGTGCTATCAAACCTTGATCTTTTCATATTCTTAAGCTGTGAATGTCACCATGACAATTGAGAATGCAACAGCAGGTATGGATAGCATAAGAGAAAGCAAGAGTGGAAGACCTGAATATAAAGCAATGTTGGAACATTACCATACTGAGCAACTTGATTTTAAATAATTCAGTCAAAACCACAAGAGGAATGATTATCTCATCAAGAAGGAGTTTTGTTCACCATGCCAATAAAAAGGACAATTAAAATGGATTAATAAAATTAATAACTAAATCATCCAACACAACAAATAGGTCCATCTGGGTATATCAGTTGCTTGTGATATTTTTAAACCAAAGATTAATCTAATTTTTTAAAGGACAAAAGGCCATTTATTATGCATAGATAATATACCTGTACTAGGTGAGCAGGCATTCACAAAACTGGATTTAGTTTATGTTCATTCACAGTTGACAATAAGCCTGGCAAACAGTGCTTTGCAGGAACGATTCAGTTCACTGGATTGCCCTCAGGAACAGCATAAATT